>NC_049217.1:6385712-6448212 GCF_013347855.1 Anguilla anguilla
CTGCAACCCTAACAGTGGCAATTCCAGCTGTATAACTATTACACCACGGTGTTAGCCAGCGATCTGACTTGTCTTCCCCCCCCATCGCCCCCCTGCAGACGAGGCCATGAGCGCCGACAGTGAGGACGAGAGCTCTTCCTCGTCTTCCTCGGAGAGCTCTTCCTCGTCCTCGTCCTCCTCGTCTTCCTCCTCGGAAGACGAAGAGGAGGACGAGGAGGAGGGCGAGCGAGCAGGGGAGAGCGAGGGCCTGGACACCATGGACGAGTCGACGATGGACAGCACGGTACAGGATGTGGAGAGGGAGCAGAGGTACGGAACGCTGGGCTTCTCTTTCACTCCTCTCGTTCTCTTCTTGGTCTTCACTTTCTGTGCATTCTTGCTGATTGTGTGTAAAGTTGGTATAGAACTGTACATTTCTTTTTTTCCATGTGATGCGTTGACTTTGCGTTGTTATTCCAGGGAAAGGGCGCATCTCAGCCAATCGGGAGTGGCCGTTGTTTCAGGCTTGGAACCCGCCCGGAGTGCAGAGGTCCAATCAGGTGAGTTGCGGACTATGAGGTCACAGTGGGGATTGTGGGAAATGTAGGCTGTGGAGTTGTATGCTTCAAACACAGACTGATTCTGACCCTGACTCATTGTGACTCGCTCTGACTCGTTCTGACCCTGACTCGCTCTCTTTCGTGTCTCTCAGTGAAAATGGCGGCGGAAGCGGAGGGGAAGGACGCGGCTGCTGCCCTGGAGTGCCGCCCACCGAAGCCGCCGCCCCCCCGCCCCTCCTCCCCCATCCTGCTCCTCCCCCCCCTCAAGAAGCGGCGCAAGACCGTGTCCTTCTCCACGGAGGAGGTGGAGAGCAGGGGCCCCCCGCCCCCCTCCCTGCTGACCTCGCCCCCGTCCCCCGCCCCCACGCAGTCCCTGCTCCTCTCCCCGGTCAGGGCCCAGCTGCCCGAGTCCATCCTCACCGGCTCCGCCCCCGCCACGCCCACCGCCGCGGCCAAGCCCCTCCCGGTGCTCCTCCCGTTCGCCTCCAAGCCGGGCGAGGCCGCCTCCCTCTCCCCGTCCTCCCCCGCCCGGGTCCTCACCGTCCCGCCCCCCGTCCGCTCCCTGCGCCCGGACGAGCCCCCGAAGAGCCCCGGGCCGCCGCCCCCGCCGTCCCCCCAGGCCGCCGCCGCGCCCGCCAAGTCCCCGCCCGCCTCCAAGCGAGGGGCCAAGGACTCCGCCCCCTCCCCGACCGCGCCGGTCTGCCGCACCGTGCAGAACCTGCCCCTGGACCACGCCTCCATGGTCCGCCTCTCCTTCGAGGAGCCCGCCCCTTCCCCCGGCCCCGCCCAGAGGGGCCGCCCCAGGGGCCGCCCCAGGACGGTCAGCCTCTCGGCCCCGGCCCCGCCCTTGCCCCCCGAGGCGCGGGAGGAGGAGCAGCAGGAGGCGCGGGAGCAGAAGCTGCGGCTGAAGGAGGAGCTGGGCGCCTCGGGCCTGCTGCAGCTGGCCTCGGCGGGCGACCTGTCGGTGCTGGCGGCCGTGGCGCTCAAGCTGGACCCCGACGCGCAGGACTCGGAGGAGACGGAGACCTCGGACGAGGCCGAGGAGATGCAGCAGGAGCTGGAGAGGGAGGAGGCCCCGGCCCCGGCCCCGCCCGCCCTCAGCCCCGAGGGCTTCCTGGTCCTGCAGGAGCACAACTACTCCAGGCTCCCCTTCGTCCCCTCGCCCGCCCCCGCCGCCGCCCCAGCCCACAGGAGGCCCAAAGCCGACGCCCACCCCCCCGCGCTCCCCGCCGACATCGACCTCCACGCCGCCTCCGGCGTTCTGGAGGCGCCGGAGGAGGTCATCGGGGAACCGCCGGTGGCCAAGGCGGAGCCCGCCGAGCTCTACCCGCCCTTGGAGCCCCTCCCCGGGTTAGGCGCGCTAGGCGAGACCGGGGATGCTGAGGCCAAGGCCCCCGTCGCCGCCGCGCCCCTGAGGAAGAGGGAGGCCGGGGACGCGGAGGTGGAGGAGGAGGCGACGGGGAAGGTCAAAGGGAGGAAGAAGAAGAGGAAAGAGAAGGAGAAGCAGGAGCAGCTGCAGATGAAGAAGCAGAAGGAACGACAGGGCAGGAAGCAGAGGAAGAAGCCCTTCGAGGTAGGGGCCCGAGGGGTGCTGGGAATTGTAGTTAAAGTAGTGTTTGCACTACAGACTGTCTAAGCTTACATAAATCACTCCTTTTACATTTATTCAGCTTCAGTTTCATGGACACGGAGCTTCTGTGCGTCTGTGGTTTGACATGGCATGTTGACATAATGCTTGCACCGCTCCCCTGTTTGCAGTTACCTTTGCTAGTGTTCAGTGCTTTCGGTTCAGACGCATTGGAACTGCCTGTAGTAAATGGGTTTTCTCAACAGTAGAATCGTCCAGGAAGTGTGTTCAGTGGCTGTTGGCGGTTAAGAACTTCATGTTTGTCCAACTAATATAAATTACAGAAACTGCGAATCAAGAATTTTTGTTGTTGTCTGATGCCAAGATGAGCTCCCAGCCTATAAAGCATTTACTGGTCTTTTCTTCAGTGCTCTTTCAAAAATAACAGATTGTGTTATAGAGCGGTTTTCATACAGTGCAACCACGCAAGAACCGTACACACCTAGACTTAGTGTAGAGCGACTTGCGACAGGAAGAGAGCGGCAGGGCTTAATGTCGTGGTTAAGCCAAATATAGGCGAGCATTGGTTAGCATGGTTAGGCATTGCACAGTCTAACATTGGTTAGCACAGTTATGCATTGCAGAGTCTTGTATTGGTTAGCATAGTCTAGTATAGCATGTTAGCATAGATCAGGAGGGTTAAACATAACATTGTCCAGCATAGCATAGTCAAGAATTGGTTAGAACAGTCTAGTGTAGCATGGTAGCATAATTGGTTATATTTCAGCATAACATTGTCCAGCATGGCATAGTTTAGCACTGGCTAGCACAGTTAACTTATGCTTCTGGCCTAGTAATGGTGTATCTTTAATCGCCTGTCTGGGAATGTTGCTGTTGCATGTGCTGAATAAATGCAGTATCTAAGCTGCAGTGTTGCTGACACAAAATTGGCACGTAATGAGTCTCTCTCCCTTTCCCCTCTGCGCCTCCTCCCCCGCTGCGCCTTCCCCCCTCTCTGCGCAGGAGCTGGACCTGGAGGAGGAGGTGGACGTGGAGCAGCTGGAGCCCGGGGAGCTCAGCAACTCGGAGGAGGAGCCGGAGAAGGAGGAGGAGGAGGAGCAGCGGCAGCTGGAGCGGGAGCAGCGGGAGGACCTGCGCAAGAGCGAGCGGCTCTTCCTGCAGCCGGCCCGGCCCAAGGCCGCCGCCCCCGCCGCCGCCCCCGCCGCCGCCCGCCACGCCCCCAAGCGGTACGACCTGCGCAGCGAGTTCGAGCAGATGACCATCCTGTACGACATCTGGAACTCGGGCCTGGACACGGAGGACATGCGGCTGCTCAAGACCACCTACGAGAAGCTGCTCCAGGACGACCACAGCACCGACTGGCTCAACGACACCCACTGGGTCCACCACACCAATATCCTTTCAGAGTCTCGCTCCGGCAGCTTCAGCCCTGAGGGGCTTCAGAGTGAGCTTCAGAGTGAGCTTCAGCCCTGAGGGGTTCAGAGTGAGCTTCAGAGTGAGCTTCAGCCCTGAGGGGGTTCAGAGTGAGCTTCAGCCCTGAGGGGTTCAGAGTGAGCTTCAGAGTGAGCTTCAGCCCTGAGGGGTTCAGAGTGAGCTTCAGCCCTGAGGGGCTTCAGAGTGAGCTTCAGAGTGAGCTTCAGCCCTGAGGGGTTCAGAGTGAGCTTCAGAGTGAGCTTCAGCCCTGAGGGGGTTCAGAGTGAGCTTCAGCCTGAGGGGGTTCAGAGTGAGCTTCAGCCCTGAGGGGTTCAGAGTGAGCTTCAGCCCTGAGGGGGTTCAGAGTGAGCTTCAGAGTGAGCTTCAGCCCTGAGGGGTTCAGAGTGAGCTTCAGAGTGAGCTTCAGCCCTGAGGGGGTTCAGAGTGAGCTTCAGCCCTGAGGGGCTTCAGAGTGAGCTTCAGCCCTGAGGGGGTTCAGAGTGAGCTTCAGCCCTGAGGGGGTTCAGAGTGAGCTTCAGAGTGAGCTTCAGCCCTGAGAGGGTTCAGAGTGAGCTTCAGAGTGAGCTTCAGCCCTGAGAGGGGTTCAGAGTGAGCTTCAGCCCTGAGGGGTTCAGAGTGAGCTTCAGAGTGAGCTTCAGCCCTGAGGGGCTTCAGAGTGAGCTTCAGCCCTGAGGGTTCAGAGTGAGCTTCAGAGTGAGCTTCAGCCCTGAGGGGCTTCAGAGTGAGCTTCAGCCCTGAGGGGGTTCAGAGTGAGCTTCAGCCCTGAGGGGGTTCAGAGTGAGCTTCAGCCCTGAGGGGTTCAGAGTGAGCTTCAGCCCTGAGGGGGTTCAGAATGAGCTTCAGCCCTGAGGGGGTCCAGAGTGAGCTTCAGCCCTGAGGGGGTTCGGAATGAGCTTTAGGCCCTGAGGGGGTCCAGAGTGAGCTTCAGCCCTGAGGGGGTTCAGAGTGAGCTTCAGCCCTGAGGCGCTTCAGAGTGAGCCTCAGAGTGAGCTTCAGCCCTGAGGGGCTTCAGAGTGAGCTTCAGAGTGAGCTTCAGCCCTGAGGGGCTTCAGAGTGAGCTTCAGAGTGAGCTTCAGCCCTGAGGGGCTTCAGAGTGAGCTTCAGCCCTGAGGGGGTTCAGAGTGAGCTTCAGCCCTGAGGGGCTTCAGAGTGAGCTTCAGCCCTATCTTCGGTTCAGACTTGTGAGTCACTGAAGTCTCTGCCCATTTTTGTTGTTTTATGAAGCCTACGTTTTTCCAAAGCTAGTTGAGTCTTTTTCCTCCTCCGCATTAGGGCCCGCTATCATTATTTAAAATGGGCTTCCTGGTATCATTAGTTATGAGGTCTGGAAAAAGTGCGTTACCGTGCCGAGGGTGTTATTATAGGCGGACCAGATGTCGGCTCAATGATCTTAATTTGGGCAGCTCTGTCAACGCCGCAGCTGGTGCGCAATTGTTTTGCGTGCTGAGGGGAGTGGCCAGGTTGCAGCGCGGTCACTGCGAACCTTTAGAAAACGCCGGAAAACTCCCGTTAATGATGTAATGGTGCCGTGGTTCAGAGACTGGGCATGGCTGTTTTGTCGGCGACCTTATCTGCCCGTCTGCGGTGCTTATCCTGGCTTTGTGCGGCAAAGGCTGCCCGGCACGGAGACCCTGAGATGGAGGAGCGGGCGCTCGATCCCCCCCCCGTTCCAATTTGAATTCGGTTCGCGTAGCGCCCTCCGGTGGAGACGAGAGTCGCGCCGACGCTTTGCGGACCAAAAAAAACCGGGACCCAGGTTACTTAGAGGGCGAGGCAGGTTCCCCCGCGGTTTCCGGCGGTTTGTGACCCTTGACCTCCCCCCGCCTCCACTCACCAACATCCCGAACCCGCGGCGGAAGAAGAAGAACCAGGACGAGCAGCTGCGGGAGCACCAGACGGGCTGCGCGCGGAGCGAGGGCTACTACGCCATCAGCCGCAAGGAGAAGGACATCTACCTCGACCTGGACCCCGTCTCGTCCCTGGAGCCCGACTGCGACAACACGGTAGCGCCCCCGGATCTGCGGGAGACGCCGCGCGGGGGGGGGCGGGCGGCGGGGGGGGGGGAGGCTAGCCGCCGCTCGCCGCGCGTCACCACGCTTTGGACTGGAGGGAACGTGCGCGGAGGAAGGAAAGATGCCCTCTGATTTTCTCTCTCTCTCTCTCTCTCCACCTCTCTCCCTCTCTCTCCTCCTGTCTCCCTCCCCCTCTCTCTCTGCTCTTCTCTCTTCTCTCTCCTCCTCTCCCCCCTCTCTCTCTGTCCCTCTCCCATCTCTCTCTCTCTCTCTCTCTTTCCCTCTCTCTCCTCTCCTCCTGTCTCCCTCCCCCTCTCTCTGCTCTTCTCTCTCCCCCCTCTCTCTCTGTCCCTCTCCCATCTCTCTCTCTATCTCTCTCCCTCCCTCTCTCCTCTCTCTCTCTCTATCTCTCTCCCTCCCTCTCTCCTCTCTCTCTCTATTTCTCTCCCTCCCTCTCTCCTCTCTCTCTCTCTATCTCTCTCCCTCCCTCTCTCCTCTCTCTCTCTATCTCTCCCACCCTCTCTCCTCTCTCTCTATCTCTCTCCCACCCTCTCTCCTCTCCCTCTCTATCTCTCTCCCTCCCTCTCTCTCTCTCTCTCTCTCCCCCCCTCCCTCCCTCCCTCTCCCTCCCCCTCTCTCAGGGGACGAACCGCATCCTGTCGGAGAGGCGTTCGGAGCAGCGGAGGCTGCTGAGCGCCATCGGGAGCACGGCGGTCATGGACTCCGACCTGCTCAAGCTCAACCAGCTGAAGGTAGAGGACCCCGGCAGCGCTGCTTGCTTTGAAAACCCTCACGTCCCCCACACAGGGGTTCAGTTCAGTATCGTCAGCTGTGTGTCTCATATCTAAACCCTCACGTCCCCCACACAGGGTTTGAGTTCAGTGCCCTCAGCTGTGTGTCTCATATCTAAACCCTCACTTCCCCCACAGGGGTTCAGTTCAGTACCGTCAGCTGTGTGTCTCATATCAGTTCAGTGCCCTCAGCTGTGTGTCTCATATCAGTTCAGTAGTATCAGCTGTGTGTCATATCAGTTCAATAGTATCAGCTGTGTCTCATATCAGTTCAGTAGTATCAGCTGTGTCTCATATCAGTTCAGTAGTATCAGCTGTGTCTCATATCAGTTCAGTAGTATCAGCTGTGTCTCATATCAGTTCAGTAGTATCAGCTGTGCGTCTCATATCAGTTCAGTAGTATCAGCTGTGTCTCATATCAGTTCAGTAGTATCAGCTGTGTCTCATATCAGTTCAGTAGTATCAGCTGTGTCTCATATCAGTTCAGTAGTATCAGCTGTGTGTCTCATATCAGTTCAGTCAGTGTTTCCTGTGGAATTGATCTCTTGGTGTGGTGGTGGGTGTCTGAAGGGTGGGGGGGGGTGTAGCAAAGGCGAAAAAGTTTAAGACTATGAAAACATAACCTCTTGAGACTTCTTAAAGGTTTTTTTGAAATATCTAAATCTATCTTTTAGCTCTGACAAGCTCTTGATACAAGGAATAGCAGTTTGCAAGAGCTAAAAAGTAGTTTTAGGTTTGTTAACCCTTGTATTGTTTGCAAATATTGAAGCATCATAGGCCTGTATTTAGAGTTATGGTGGGGTGAGAACAATTAAAATAGCACATTGGCCATCTAGAAGTTTTATCTTCAAGAATAGAGGACTATATAACCAAAATTGATACTCAAGAAAAGTTACATATTGCACTTTAAAAGGGACATTCTTCTGCTAAATTAACTCAATTACCATGACAAAACAGTACTTAGTTAGAATGTTTTATCTTTTTATTTAACAATATAATTTGAGCTGGGTCCACATTCAAAGCCCTCTCTCTCTGTCTCTCTCACACTCAGTAACAGAGTTTACATGCATTGTCCATGCAAAAAAAGCAAAAAGTGAGAAAAATGGCTTTAAAGATTCTGTTCTGTTACATTCTAATTCTACTGAGAAGCAAGATACAAAAATTTCCTAACTAACTTAGACGCTTGATTAATGTATTTTTTATTAGCTAGTTTTATCTGTATTCATTTCTGGACACTGCAGCAGCTTGTGAGACTGCTCCTCTCGTTATAATTATAATCGTCATTAGAATGCAGCCCTCTTTGTCAGCTGTAGCAACAGCCTAACTCTCAGTTTTGCTAGCTCACTACATTCACAGAACACTTTCCCTTTTGTTTTCTGGAAAAAAAAATCTCCATGTTGTGGTATGGAAAGGGAAGTTGTTGAATCACATTTTAAAATGCCCTAAAAAAATTTTTTTTTAATTTGCGCTGTTTTGGCGATTTGCCAACTATTTGCGGCCGCGACATCCAACGGGTTTCTCCAGGTCACCATTTTAATCAGATGTATTGTACCGTAATAACAGCAGCTCTAGATAAAGAAAGGGTAGGCAGTACGTAGCTCAACTGGAACAAGTTCCGCTTCGGCTCAAACAAACACTTTATTTTCAGATAACGTTACATATTCATCACATTTATTTTTTACTTGTCCGATCAGACTACCGCATGAGGCGTTCCGCTTGCCCCAACAGAGTTAGGATCCGCCAGTTGTCATCACCGAATGATAGTTAGCACCAGTGCTTGAGATGGGCAGGAGCTGTCGGGACTTGTATATGAGGAACCGACTCTTCTTTTGATTACCAACATTCATTTATTTTAAACAGTATGTATTTCGAGGAGTAGGTACAGGCACGTATTTTGGTCCAGTTCAAACACTGGTTAACACTAGGGTATTTTTGTAATATTTGAAGCGCCTTTGGTCGCCGAAGAAGAAAAAATAGTGACGCTTTGACAGACCGTGAGACCTTCGCGTGCTGCAAGTCATCCGACCGCCTCAGAAAGAAGGAAGCACTGAGCACGCGGCCTGGGCTCTTTTTGAAAATAAATATGTGGACGCGACAATATGGTTTTGAAAGCGCATTTAGGCAGAAAGTTTAACATGTTTAATTTATGAATTTAATATATAGGCTATATACAGTATATATATATAATTTTTAATTTTACTTTAATTATTATTATTTTTTAATTATGGTTATTATTCTATTTTATTAAGGGCGCCACGGCAAAACCTTACCAGCGGAAATGTTGGTTCAGTCGTATCAGCTGTGTCTCATATCAGTTCAGTAGTATCAGCTGTGTCTCATATCAGTTCAGTAATATCAGCTGTGTCTCATATCAGTTCAGTAGTATCAGCTGTGTCTCATATCAGTTCAGTAGTATCAGCTGTGTCTCATATCAGTTCAGTAGTATCAGCTGTGTCTCATATCAGTTCAGTAATATCAGCTGTGTCTCATATCAGTTCAGTAGTATCAGCTGTGTCTCATATCAGTTCAGTAGTATGAGCTGTGTCTCATATCAGTTCAGTAGTATCAGCTGTGTCTCATATCAGTTCAGTAGTATGAGCTGTGTCTCATATCAGTTCAGTCGTATCAGCTGTGTCTCATATCAGTTCAGTCGTATCAGCTGTGTCTCATATCAGTTCAGTCGTATCAGCTGTGTCTCATATCAGTTCAGTAGTATGAGCTGTGTCTCATATCAGTTCAGTAGTATGAGCTGTGTCTCATCAGTTCAGTAGTATGAGCTGTGTCTCATATCAGTTCAGTAGTATCAGCTGTGTCTCATATCAGTTCAGTAGTATCAGCTGTGTCTCATATCAGTTCAGTAGTATCAGCTGTGTCTCATATCAGTTCAATAGTATCAGCTGTGTCTCATATCAGTTCAGTAGTATCAGCTGTGTGTCATATGAGTTCAGTAGTATCAGCTGTGTCTCATATCAGTTCAGTAGTATCAGCTGTGTCTCATATCAGTTCAGTAGTATGAGCTGTGTCTCATATCAGTTCAGTAGTATCAGCTGTGTGTCTCATATCAGTTCAGTAGTATCAGCTGTGTCTCATATCAGTTCAGTAGTATGAGCTGTGTCTCATATCAGTTCAGTAGTATGAGCTGTGTCTCATATCAGTTCAGTAGTATGAGCTGTGTCTCATATCAGTTCAGTAGTATCAGCTGTGTCTCATATCAGTTCAGTAGTATCAGCTGTGTGTCAGATGCTCGAAGGCATCTTAACCCTACCATGTGTTGACCGTGTGTTGACCATGTGTTGACCGTGTGTTGACCGTGTGTTGACCATGTGTTGACCGTGTGTTGACCGTGTGTTGACCGTGTGTTGACCGGCAACTGGTCTGCGTTTGGTCCCCGCAGTTCCGGAAGAAGAAGCTGAGGTTTGGCCGCAGTCGGATCCACGAGTGGGGCCTGTTCGCCATGGAGCCCATCGCCGCGGACGAGATGGTCATCGAGTACGTCGGCCAGAACATCAGACAGGTGCGCCCCCCCCCCCCCCCCCCCTTTTCTCTCCCTCTCTGTTCCGTCTGCGCGGGCTTCCGACCTCTGACCCTCACCCTGGTCATGTGATGAAACGCGCTTCCCGTGCGAAATTAAACCCGGCCTTCCCCGCGCGTGCCTGTGAGCGTACGCGTGTTTCGTGCATGTGTGCGCGCATGCTACGATTGTGTGTGTGTGTGTGTGTGTGTGTGTGTGCGCGTCCATGTGAGAGTGTGACATTTCTGCGAATGATTCCCCGCGCTTGTGCCCGCAGATGGTGGCTGATAATCGGGAGAAGCGCTATGCCCAGGAGGGCATTGGCAGCAGCTACCTTTTCCGAGTGGACCACGACACCATCATCGACGCCACCAAGTGTGGCAACCTGGCCCGCTTCATCAACCACTGCTGCACTGTGAGTGGAACCACTCAACGTACACTTATCCCTAGCGAGCGAGTGTACACTTAACCTGAGTGCATACTTCACCCTATGAGCCTGTGTACACTATCCCTATCAGCCTGTGTACACTATCCTGGGTACCCCCTCAGCGCATCTGTGGGTTAATGAATTTGAGTTTATTTCCTGAATTGAAATGAAACCACCACTCTTGTCCACCCCACTCTTGGCTTTCTCAACCTCCCCTCGTGCCCCGACACACCCGTTCATTTCCTGTTTTTGTGTCGTCTGTCCCCCCCCCCCTACCCCCCCCACAGCCCAACTGCTATGCGAAGGTCATCACCATTGAGTCCCAGAAGAAGATCGTGATCTACTCCAAGCAGCCCATCGGGGTCAACGAGGAGATCACCTACGACTACAAGTTCCCCATCGAGGAGAACAAGATCCCCTGTCTGTGCGGGACGGAGAACTGCCGTGGCACGCTCAACTAGACCTGAAACGGGACGGCAGGGATTGAGGGGGGGGGGGGGGAGGGGGAGGGTCCCCGAAAGGCTCTCCCTCTTCTCTCTGCTAACCCCCGTCAGAGAACACCCTTTTAAAAAAAAAAAAAAAAAAAAACGCACACGGAGCCTCCCCTTTTCCGCCAAACCCCGCCTCCTGTTCATCTAAACCTGACCGCCTTCCACCCAAACTCCGCCCCCTCCTGCCCAGGCCCCGCCCCATCTTCCATCCATCCATCCATCCATCCATCCAGACCTCGCCTCCTCCCTCAGAGCACCACCGCGGTTCGCTCGAAACCCCGCCCCTCCCTCAGAACCCCGCCCCTCGGCGCACTGTCACAGCCGCTCTGACCCGGTTTCTGTTTTGCGTGTGTCTGCTGCACTTTGAGCACCTTCGCCCCCCCCCCCCCAGCCTCCCCACGGGACACAGCCCGGCGAAGACGGCGTCTCCTAAAGCCGCAGTAACAGTCTGACGGCGACCGTGTCCCCTGCAGGGTTATCCATTCCCGGCTCTCTCTCCTGCGGCAGGAGGAGGAGGAGTACTACCGCACGCTAGTCGCTCGATATTTGGTTGCGGGTCCCACCCGCACCCTCCGGCGGAATAGTCTGGTTACACCTTGCGTGTATAGCCCCACCCCCCTTCCCTTAAAAAAAACAAAAAAAAAAAAACAAAAAAAAAAAAAAAAAACCACCCCCTTCGCCAACAGGCACGCAGGGCTCCCTGCATCTGGCTAAAGCGGTCACACGCACGCACACGCACACCCAACCCATATCGGGACCGAATATGCAAGCTTCAGAAATCAAGGTTTCTCCTGGTTTTTTTTTTTATTCACAGTTGAGTAAAAGTTTTAAATGCGTACGAATAAAGCTGTGAGTTTCCTTGCAGTGAAAACGGATCGAAACGTCCGTAGCGCTGCAGCCCTGCGCCGCTCCCAAAGTCCTCTGCGTTCCCTTTTTTACTGGTGTGACCTAGAACCCATTCCCCTGTAGGCACCGACACGTTAAGAAAAGGTTCCCCCCGACCTTGTCTTTGAAGCGTTTGACCATTCTGTTTTTTAAAAATGTAGAATAAAGCCTAGCCTCAGTTTAAATAGTATTATTGCTATAATTTTAGTCGACAGAATAGCACAAGTGGGAACACTCTAATCGTACGTTTTCCCTCCCCTCGATGGTGCAGGCAGAAATGATGCTCAGTGTCGATTCGCCACGAACAGAATATCGTGATTACTGTTCAGGGCCGAGGCGGCGACGCTAGCTCTGCGCGCTCTGCTAGCTCTGCGCATTCTGCTAGCATCCCGTGTTCTGCTAGCATAGCGCGTTTCACTAGCATCCCGTGTACTGCTAGCATAGCGCGTTTCGCTAGCATCCCGTGTACTGCTAGCATAGCGCGTTTCGCTAGCATCCCGTGTACTGCTAGCTGGGCGCGTTTTTGCTAGCTGTGCGTGGTCCACCAGCTTTGCGCGTTCCGCTAGCTGGGCGCGATTCGCTAGCTGTGCGCGGTTCCCTCAGCCGCACAAATTCACGGGCTGATGACTCGGCCGGTCCGCGTGCGAGACGTGACTGGAGAGAAGCAGACCGGAGATGCTTCCCGTTTCCCACTCGAGACGGGAATGTGAGCAGCTGCGTTTTTTTTTAAGCCGGGGTCACGTCCGATTAGCAGATGTCGTCACCGTCTTTCCTCCTGTTTGTTCTTCGAGTGGAAATCCGTTTAAATCGACGTCAGAAAAGCACCTGTTACATCACCGTCACGTCTGTGTTCTCACCACCTCACCTGCGTCAAAAGGAATCTGTCATCATTCTGTACTGGAACCAGGGTTACCTGTTTCTCCACTTTTTCAGATTCTGTACTTTTTAAAACCGTTTTTCTTTACGAAGGAATCTGAAGTGGCCTGGCAGGCTCGGTCGATCCTCCTTGTTCATCCCGGGATGTTGATTTTTAAAGCTTTTTTTATTTTGTGAAAGGGGATGACCTTCCAGCAAACGATGAAGGACGAACGGGTGCCCCCGCCCTCGGCGAGCCGGAAACAGGACTCCGTGTCCCAGCTGTCCCTAGCGCCCCACTGATTTCTGGGATTGAAAGGCTGGTTTCCGTCGAATCTGTCAAGTGTGCCGAACTTAGGCAGGCTCAGCCATAGTGTCGATAGTTTCTTAGCTTATTCTCTAAATTTCTGCGTTTTGTTCCAAATGAGGAAACCTGTAAGATACTTCTAACGGCAGCAGAAGCCTTTCAGTACAAAGAAAACCCACAGAATTATAACACAAAAGGGGAATTAAGTGTAAATATTGTAGAGGTGTTTGTTTCTCGTAGAAACACACTGGTATCAGTCTGTAAATACGTTCTTCTTCCTTTCCTACTCCCAGACAAAGTGTACATACCTTTCCATTCAGTTCTTATTTTTGTTTTCCTTGTTTTAATTTTGATTTATTATTTTAATATTATTTGCAATATTTCTCTTGTATTAATGCGTTGGATCCTTTATTAATGGTGCATTAAAATATTTTTTAAAAAAAGGAAGCCGTTTCCTGTCCTCTTTCTGAGAGTCTGCGGGTGCCGTCGTTCTTGGAAACCCACGAGCATTGTGGGTAGTCGGGGGGTGGGGGGGTGGGGTGTGGGGGGTGTTTATGAATGGCTTGCGGCAGTTCCTGTGCAAAGCGGCGCTCGCGCTGGACGCATTAATCGTTTCAACGTGGCCGGAGAAAAGCAGAAAAACAAGTCTGCGGGACACGCGCGCGGAGCCTCTCTGCAGGAAACGCGCAGTCAGGAAGAGCGCGGCGGCCTTCGTGGAAACGGCGCGCTGTCGCAAGTCCCCCCCTTGTGACATTTTCGGAGCAGCGCGACGGACTCCCCGCCGGCCCGCGCGCGTTTCCGCACGCGCCGTTTCCCCGCCGAAGAACCCCCCCCCCCCCCCCCCCCCCCCGAAAAAACGGGAAGCCGCGAACCCGTTCGTCCCGGCGCGCTCCAGGGTGTGCTTCCTGCTAGCCCCGAGTCCTGGGTCCCACTCGCTCCCGAATTCGGGAATCGGAACCACGCCCCCCGTGAGCACGGGCGTGGCTCAGCCCGTCAATCTGTTCTGGGTCGCGCCTCCGGGAACGAGACACTGAGAGGGCTGTTTTTTTTTTTTTTTTTTCAAAAAAAAATTTGAAGTTTTTTTAAAAAATTTTTATTTCTTTCATCTTTTTGTCTCGGCCAGGTTTTGCTGAATGGCTCCCTTCTCGTTACCTTTCGCGCCCGAGAGGAGTTCTGCAGAAACAGCTGGTGTTCGCACGCCAGCCAAGGATAACAGGCCACAGCCGCATCTGCTTTTGCTCCGGGGACAGACTCAATATTTACCGCTTCTTCTTCTCTTCTGTGACGGTCTCGGTCTTTATTTGTTCTTTTCTCTGAGGGGCAGTTGCATACCTCCTGTTTTTCAGGTCAAGCGTGTTTTTTAAATAAAGTTTTTTTTATAATTAAAAAAAAATATATATATATATATATAAACATAAGCCTGTCCCATTGGTGGTTGGGTGTACATGGCTGGTGCGTTGATATGACTAGTCATGTAAAAAAAAAAAAATAAATAAAAGGTAGTGTCTGTGAATGATATATTGTATAGACCCCAAGATTTGATAACAGCCATTAACCCCCTCCCCCCTTAGCTGAAAACGCTTCTCTTTATTTTCCAACTCCCCTTCCAAAGCCCCAATACTCCCTACAGACTCTAGAGATGCATTCCTCAAAGCTAGGTTTTGGGTAGCAGCTCAAGTCCACAGTGAAAACGTTGTGTGATGCAAAGGACTGTTGCAACACTGTGATGAAAGGTGCTGTCACAGTGCTGTGATGAAATATACAAATGTAATGAGTGAGTCAAACTTGCTCCGGCAATCTCAACAGCTAAAAACTGGTGTGTGACCTAACATATACTTTATCGAACCCCGTGGGGTAAATTGTCCTCTGCATTTGACCCATCCTAGTTACTTAGGAGCAGTGGGCAGCCGCAGTGCAGCGCGCGGGGTCCAGTCCTGGGGCCAGTGCCTTGGTCAAAGGCACCTGCGGGAGCGCACCTAACATGCATGTCTTTGAGCGTGGGAGGAAACCAGAGTACCCGGAGTAAACCCGCGCGAACACGGGGAGAACGCGCAAACTCCGCGCAGAGAAGCCCCAAGCCGAGATTCGAACCCGCGACCCTCTTGCTGTGAGGCGACAGTGCTAACCGCTGTGCCACCGTGTCCGCCCAACGCCTGCTGTTGGGGGTGCTCGAAATTGTGGTACGAGTCTACTTCAGGCAGGACTGGGGCAACTCATTTGAATGTGCACTATTAGAATGACTTAGTTCATGCAAAATTTTAGTACTTGCCCTAGCCCCGGGGCGACATAGCTCAGGAGGTAAGAGCTGTTGTCTGGCAGTGGGAGGGTTGCCGGTTCGATCGCCCGCCGTGGGCGAGACACCCAACCCCTAATTGTTCCCAACGAGCTGATTGGTACCTTGCATGGCAGCCTTTCACCGTTGGTGTGTGAGTGTGTGTGTGTGTGAATGGGTGAATGAGAGGAATCAATTGTAAAAGCGCTTTGGATAAAAGCGCTATATAAATGCAGTCCATTTAACCTATTTCTTCTTCCTTCTGGGGGGGGAGGGCAGGGCAGGGCAGGGCGGCGGGGGGTTAACGTCTCAAATAGTGGGGGTCAGGCCTCTCCAAACCCCCTTGTAATTCGCACCTTGGCCTTGGCGTGTATGTAACGCGGCAGGAAGTCGGGGCGGCCGTTCTGCAGTATACACAACGCTGCCTTTCTGCTGCACGGATGACTGGACTTTTCTGTTCGAAGCTCTTCGTGCCAATCTGGATGCGCAATCTTAGTCTTGAGTGGTCTTGAGCATTCATGCGTGGTATTTTTTACCACTTCCCTTCCAGCAATAGGGGAGTTAGCTTTACAGGAACCGAGCACCAGGAAGTGGCGGAATGCCACCGAGTTCCTGTCACGTGACGACGTCAACCCAGCCTGCGGTTTCCTGTCGGACGGCTGTCGCCGCGCGATGCGACGCGACGGGGGGGGGGGGCGGGAAGAGAGACGGGGGGGGGGGGGGGGGGGGGGTGGCCGTGTTCAGTGGCCTCGGGAGCGGCGGGTCACCCTTCCCGCCGAGAGAGGAGATACAGGATGAAGAGCGTGAGAAGCGGAAGAAAGGGGCGGAAACGCGTGGTATGAACTCCCCTCCCCCCAGCCGCACTGCTGAAGGTCTGAAGGTATTTACGCATAACTGGTCTAGGCCTATTTTACTGCCAGGCAATACTTAAAAATTTAAATGCTGACGTGGGAAGAGACGTGGGAGTTTTTTTTGCACCAGGGTGTGCCGCGGCGCTCTGGCCGGGAAACGACGGAGTGTAAGTGCATTTCTAACCGAATCCCAGCCTGTCTAACCGTCCGCAAGCTGCGCGGCGAACCGACGGAGGCGTTCTGACGCGGTTAGAAATGCGCCGGAGCTGCGGACTCGGCCTGTGGGCGGAGCCCGTGCCTCTGCCCGCCGTGGTCGGCTCGCGGTCTGCCGCTGCGTCACCAGACGGGGAAGGGTTAATTTGCCGCCGCGGGCGTGCCTCCCGGGCTCGCCAGCGACCCCTGTGGGCCGGGTGGGTGCGCGCAGTCTGCCTGCGGAAGCTGGGGCTCGTCTGCGCGAGCTCGGTTTGGGGACCGTTCAGTGAAAGCGAGGACTTGCCGGACCTCCCCTGTGTCTGTGTGTGTGTGAGGCCAGTGTGTGCACGTGCTTGAGGGGAGAGTGCGTGTGCGAGAGGAGAGTGCATGTGCGTGTGTGAGAGGAGAGTGCATGTGCATGCTTGAGAGAGTGCACGTGCGTACGTGAGAGAGCGCATGTCCGTGTGTGAGAGGAGAGCACATGAGTGTGAGGCACGCATGCATGTGTGAGAGACACTTTGCCTTCTCCCGAACAGCCCCCCCCCCCCCCCCCCCCCCCATCCACCCATGTTTATATAACTGGCTAGTGCTGAAATGAAAAAGTGTTGCTTAAGTCTGTCACTAAATATTATGGACAAAAGAACACGGACGTCTAATCAAATCTAGGAAAGGGTCCCGGTGGTTCTGAAACTGGTACTGGAGTTACGACAGGGTTTTTGGTTGGTGGTGGATCCATATTTACTTGGGGGGGGGGGGGGGGGGGTAACAGCACAGCTGGATGAATCCTAAAGTTCACTGAATCCTTCTGACCTTCTGTTGACAGTAATGAGTAATCCTCCAAGAGTTCGCACAATGCTCACGTTGTAATAGGAACTGGGTACTCCGACATCGGATCTCTCTCTTTCCATTCTAGATGTCAGTTTCGGTCCGCTTGGAGACTGAACTTCTGTTACCGTCTGTGTCGGTGTGTGCAAAGTTGAGTTGGGCTTATCTCCTCCCTTTCACAAGTTCATTTTTAAGTAATGAGACTCAAATTTATCGCATGATCAGCCGCCGTGCGTATTCACCGCCAAAATATTGCAGGAAAGCATGCTGCCAAAGCAAAGCGGCTCAGAGACCATGCGTTGGGGAGACGGTCTTTTCTATAGCGACTCAATTTCCTTCATTTAAAAAAAAGAAAAAACAAACAATCTGCGTACGTACAACAGAATAATGTTTTGCTGCGGTTAAGTTTAACTGCTTTGCTCGACGGTACAACAGAAGTGCTCTGTTGGGCTCGAACCCGTGACCTCTGAATTGCAAGCTCATTTTCTCGACCGTTACGCCACACTGTCTGATTTAGGAGGTCAGAATGCACTGGCTTTATCCTGCCCAGTCATGTTCATTTTCACGAAGCTAAATCGTGGACTTCTGTTTTGGCCTTCAGTGTGTCTGTTCTCCACCTCTGTTAGTGTAAAATCCAGTAAAAGGTATGTGTTTAAGGAGGGGCGGCGGCACACTAAACAGTAAAAACGGGCGTCCTCATTGGACAGGACGCCTGTCACTCTGTATGAATGACAGGCCTGAGGGCAAGCAGCATGCGGTCAGTGTTGTTACTGTCAGCATAAGTACAGTTCGACCGGTCAGTCATATGCAGCACCTTAGTGACTGTAAGCTGGGTGTTTTTTTTTTTTTTTACAGCACCCTCCATGACTCTGTACTCCACCATTTTACATTTGTAATCAAACAATTCACAGGTGGTTAAAGATTCTCAGCGTTTATTAAAAAGGTATTTTTTACTAATTTTGGATTCACCAAATACATGTATGTGTATATATATATATATATATATATATACACATACACTCACCGGCCACTTCATGAGGTACTTGCTAGTAACGAGTGTGGTCTTCTGCTGCTGTAGCCCATCTGCTTCAGGGTTTGACGTGTTGTGCGTTCAGAGATGCTCTTCTGCATACCTCAGTTGTAACGAGTGGTTATTTGAGTTACTGTTGCCTTTCTATCAGCTCGAACCACTCTGGCCATTCTCCTCTGACTTCTGCCATCAACAAGACATTTTCACCCAGAGAACTGCCGTTCACTGGATATTTTCTCTTTTTCGGACCATTCTCCGTAAACCCTAGAGATGGTTGTGCGTTAAAATCCCAGTAGATTAGCAGTTTCTGAAATACTCAAACCTGGCACCAACAACCATGCCACATTCAAATTCACTTAAATCACCTTTCTTCCCCATTCTGATGCTTGGTTTGAACTTCGGCAGATCGTCTTAACCATGTCTACAAGCCTAAATGCATTGAGTTTCTGTCACGTGATTTGCGGATTAGATATTTGCATTAACGGGTGCAGTTTGCAGTTGAACAGGTGTACCTAATGAAGTGACCGGTGAGTGTGTGTGTATATATATATATATATATATATATATATATATATTATTTTTTATTTTTTATTATAAGGGTATTTTTTAGACATTCTGGTTTCACCATTTCACCGCTGACCATCACAGAGACGCAACATGTAGATTTTACTTTTCTTTCCCCGCTTTGGCCCCCAGACAGGCCGTCTGTGTGCAGAACTGGCCCTGACTGCACACTCTGTGAAGTGCTCTTGGAATGTTTGCCTAAGTTTGGAATGTTCAGAATTCAGTTTTTGCAAGTTCTGGGGCACCCTTACAATACAGTCCCTCTCTGTGCTGTGGACGGCTGCAGATTCGAGCACACCTTTAAATGCAGAATCTGCGCTCATCGGTCAGAGCGCTGACACCTTCCTCAGTGTTCCACACTTATACCTTGTGATGAATTCATTGCCGCCTTTTTTTTTTTTTTTTTTAAATGCCAAAATGGACTCAGACACCTTTTTTGGTGACACTTTACAATAAGGTCACGTGAATTCGCATTAACTTATGCAGCTGTTAGCAAGAATTAATGGTGTACAAATACATTAAGCATGAGATCTAGTTAGTAGTTAACAACTACGTTAGCTAATGTATTAGTTACATGATTATTTATGCATTATTATAACATAGGATAAACTTAAAATTAGATAACCATTAACAAATAGTAACTGTTTTTTTTATCCCAAAATTAACTGGTTTTAACTAATGTAGTTGTTAACATGAATTCATGATGTACAAATACATTAATAAAACTGTACATATTAACTTTTCAGTAGTTAGTTGTTAACAACTACATCAGTTAATGCTAATTCATGTGACCTTGTTAAGTTCATGTGACCTTATTAAGTGTTACCCTATTTACATACATTTTGATATGTATGCCTGCCTTATTTTACAATAATCAGATATTTTTTAAATCACTTAATTGTGATATATTGATTTTATTGTTTTATCTAAGGTTTTGCTATACGTTGTTTCAGGGGATTCACCTGTATGTGCTGTGTGTAAACTGTTAATTTTGCAGGCTAACGTGCGTATAATTCTGTATGTACACTTTGGACTTAGTCTTTATTTTTTCATGAGTAAGTGAGTGTGTGCTGGTGACTACGGAAACCTTTTTCCACCGGAGAAAAAAAAGGGAAAGTTGGCTTAACTATGACCATTTCTCACTATTGCAACTTTATTCCTTGGAATTCTTTCCCTTACAAATTCCAATGTTTTTTGGAATGGTGACTTTTTTTTCCTCGCAGTTCATGGGCCTGTCAACGGTCACAGAACGGAAGCAAACAGGATATACTGCTTCGAGGGAATACTGGCTAATGTCTAGGCAAAATCCATCTAACGCTTCTGGACTGAAGTGAAATAGGCCCATTGGTGACAATACTGGAAACCGCGAGACATCAGGAACATATTGCGTCAGTCACGGTTAACTGTTCAGAAAGGATATAGAATATAGAGAGGTTAGCGGACCGAGGTGCAAGGTAGGTACTTACCAATCAAATGAATAAAACTCAAGAAACAAGATTGTTTAACTCGCATTGTCCATATTCAGTTAAACAATAAAAGGGTCCACTTTGAATGCTTCAAACCATATGTGTCTCAACAAATAGGCTGTGATGCTTTGAATGGCCTGCCCCAGGGAAGACATTCAGATGGATCTCAGATGTGTAGATCGGAGGCCTCCCTACATTAATCATGATGTCATCTGTGTGTGGAACCGGGCAGGCAAATGGTAAATGGACTGCATTTATATAGCGCTTTTATCCAAAGCGCTTTACAATTGATGCCTCACATTCACCAGAGCAATTAGGGAGTTAGGTGTCTTGCTCAGGGACACTTCGACACGCCCAGGGCAGGGATCGAACCGGCAACCCTCCGACTGCCAGACAACCTCTCTTACCTCCTGAGCTATGTCGCCCCCCAGTCTAGCCAGTCTAACCAGCCCAATAGGCTATCTATTGGGCTGGTTAGACCTGCTGCTTGTGCAGTTAGTATAGCCTCCATCGAGTAGCCAAAGGGCAGGCAAATGGTAAATGGACTGCATTTATATAGTGCTTTTATCCAAAGCGCTTTACAATTGATGCCTCACATTCACCAGAGCAATTAGGGAGTTAGGTGTCTTGCTCAGGGACACTTCGACACGCCCAGGGTGGGGGATCGAACCGGCAACCCTCCGACTGCCAGACAACCGCTCTTACCTCCTGAGCTATGTCGCCCCCCAGTCTAGCCAGTCTAACCAGCCCAATAGGCTATCTATTGGGCTGGTTAGACCTGCTGCTTGTGCAGTTAGTATAGCCTCCATCGAGTAGCCAACTTTCCATTTGTGGTGACTGCACCTGGCTGAGGCGATCCTGTGCACACCATGTGACTCGGGTGTCAAACTGAATCCCATGGGGCCCGCAGTGTCTTGGCCCGCAGTGTCTTGATTCCTGCATCTCCACTGCCGTTTTGCCTGGATTTTTTGTATTTTATTTCCTTTTGTCTCTTTGTTCTTGTTCCAGTTTGCATTATTTCTACAGAATAACTGTGTTGACTCAATGACTTGCTGTTTGACTTTTGTATTTTCTATGATAAATGAACTTGGTGGTTCTCAAACTCAGTCCTGGGGGCCCCACTTTGTATGCTGGTTTTTGTTCCAACCACAGTCACAATCCCATAATTTTAACAAGCTGCTAATTTTTCTTAATTTGGTGCTTTTCTTGTTTAGAGGGATTTTTGTTGTTGTTGTTGTACCTCTTTTATGAAATTGTGTTCAATATAAGACAATGAGCACAACATGAACATGATCGCTTTTTTATCTTTATGGTATACATGTCTATTTCTGACATAATGCGTTTAAAGAGGGTAAATAATCCCTCCAAACGTTAAATGCACCCAATTAGGCTAAGAAAAAATAACAGCTCGTTAAAATTCTGGGATTGCGACTATTTGGAACGAAAACCAGCATACACTGGAGTTTGGGAACCCCTGAATTAACGGTTACATATTTGATAGTTTAGCTGTAAAGATTTGTATTGGGGAATGCCGTCGATATATCCGTTTATTCCAGCAGTTTAATGGCCGTCAAATTCTATAACTTGATTTCGCGTCTGCCTTTTTATTCTTGTAACTGGAGCTGCTAGCTAACGCTTGGCTTGGTAGTTATCGCCTCGCTGTATTTATCTTATATTTTTGAGGAAATTCAAATTCCCCTGTAAACAAGAGTGTATTTTTATGTGTCGTTATCGTTTTGTTAATTTGTTAATTCTTCCCTTGTAGGTTTTTTTTTTTTTTTTTGCATGCTGCGTGCAATTTCACACGAGATGCTGGTACACTGCTGTAAACACTACTGGTGAGTATTGCACTCTCTGAGCACGCAGCTTTTGTAGCATGCATCCCCAGTGTGGTTACAGTCATATTCTGTGTGTTTTCAAATGGTGTTTTTCACGGTAAACCAGTGGAATGAACGCTTTATTAATGAGAAGATTACTGTACTAAAGCGCATGATGTAATTAGTCCGATAAAACCCTAGCGACGTACACAGTGCACGTACTATCTCCTGCCCCGCCCCGACAGCTAAATATAATACTCTCCTGCAAGCGATTCTGACTCCTGTCTCGACTTCACTCCGTGCTCGCGCCCGCTGGTGAACCAAGGAGAAGAGAGAATTTAACGAATATTCTACCAGGGCAAGCATGTCTGCCGAGACGGGGTTCACGTACTTGCTGACAGGAGGCTGCGGGTTTCTTGGCCGGCACCTGCTGCAGGTCTTGCTGGAGAAAGAAGACGGACTGACTGAGGTTAGACTTTTCGACAAACACATCGACCCTAGCCTACAGGATCACAGCACGGGTAAATGGTTATTATTATTATTATTAGTAGTAGTAGTAGTAGCATTAGTAGTATTATGCTTATTATTATTAGAATTATTATTATTATTATGATTATTATTGTTGTTGTTGTCATTGTTATTCATGTTATTATTATTATTGTTATTACTATAAATCGTAGTAGTAGTAGTAAATTAAAACAACATTTTTCTTTAGTACGTGCGACAATAGCCATCATTTTCCACATTCTTTGAGTACACTATGAATGCCATGGCAAACCCATTTTTGCATTGCAAATTGCAGTAGTGTAGGCTACTGTTGCTTTCTTTAGTTATACATTAAACTACCAGTTAAGCAATAGGTGAAAGTCTACTCAAGCTGTGAGCTTTGCTATAAATTATAAATTGTGTTGGATGGAAATTAAATTACATATTAAAAAAGGAAAGTGAAAAAGAATTTTTTTCCTCTGGTAATTGCAGATTATTTTCCTGTGTAGTTTCCTTGCAGAAGGGCTGTGCGTGAGAGTGTCATGTGCTGAAAATAGGTTAGTAGTAAATAGGTTCGTCAGTGACCACAGGTTTCGAATTCTAGTTGATTTATAGCGCGAGAGTGTCAGATTTGTCAGGAGTGGCTACGTTCAGGGCTTACCATCAAATGTAATTTATTTATCGGACCGAATCAATTGCAAGTACGCTGGACGAAGCAAGGCAGGGCAAAACCCATGGACGGCTCTAGTCGTCACGCCTTTGTGCTTTGCAGGACCGTCCGCACTGGTCTCATGACTCCCTGATGAGGTTGTGCTAGTGCTCAGACCAATGGGCTGACTGTGTAACCAGGATGCCCGGCGGAGATGGGACTGCATTCGCGATTCAATTGTTCGCAAATCAACGTGCGAGAGAACATCTCAGGAGTGTCAGTAAATCATACGGCCAGTGTTCCTGTACATTAAGAATGAAATGAATTGGCTGTCACTGGAATGGAACATCTTAAATGATTTGACACAGTTTGACACCCCTGAGTCACATGGTGTGCCCAGGATCGCCTCAGCCAGCTGGCTTTTCAAATGAGCGCAGTTAAATAATTTGAATAAGTGACAGAATGCTGGTAACGTTGTGTTGTGGGAATATCAGTGACAGGTTTGGGATTAATAGAAGATATACTTTATTGAACCCCATGGGGTAACTTGTCCTCTGCATTTGCATGCCGAGATTCAAACCCACGATCTTCTTGTTGTGAGGCGACTGCGCTAACCACTATGCCACCCGCCCAAGGAGTGGAAAGGGTGTGCTGGTAATGTTGTGTTGCGGGAATATCAGTGACAGGATAGGGATTAGGAGTGGAGACTGTGGAAAGGAGGAAAGCCTGTGGGGAAGTGTGGAAGTGGACGAGGAAAGGGTGTTACCTTTCGCACCTCCGCTTCGATCCCTGCGTGACGTATGAGCTCAGTCTCTCTGGGGGCTAATGTGTGAATTGAACTTTTCCTGTTTCCTTTGCCAAACATGATAATTCTGAATGGTCTACTCTCTCTGTGTTTGATGTCTGACCTGCTGCGATTGGCTGTCGAGAACAGGCCTGCCCTGCTGTGACTGGCTGTTGAGAATGGGGCCCAAAGTGGCGCTTGCCGCGGTGGGGGCGGGGGGGGGGGGGGAGGTGTTGTGGTGGGGGGTTGACAGTATCACATTCTCCGCTCTGGGGATGCGCCACTGCCGAGATTCCGTGTAGTGATGTCACTGAACATAGCCAGTGACCTCACTTTTTCTGTGTTCCTTTTATTCTTTCATGCCCCTCCCGGCTCCCTGGCTTGGCAGTCCTGGTCTTCAGACCTCTGAGGCGGTGATTTCCCTTCAGTGGGCGGCTTCTGCTTTTGGCAGGATCGGCAAGAATACATAATTATGACAATAACTTTGTGACCTTTTTACTGTAAAATCAGAAGAGAAAAAAAGAACAAAACTCCCCTCCCCTGAAATTGTCTATATGCCACCAAAACACCAGTCATTTTTTAAGACGTCCGCATGCCAGATGATACCCAGATGTCTTCCTGTTTACTGTCCACAGGCCAACCAGTCCTCAGATCACAATAGCCTGTAATTCTGTGTCTCCCTAAAGCTCTGTGATTATGGGGTACCGCAGTAATAACAGACCAGGGGCTCAACTGCTTGGGAACCAGCCAGGAAAACACATGTCTTTGCATGGCGACGCAAACGGTTTAGCCTCCCAGCTAAAGGCCAAGGTCTCCAGTCTGGGGACTTCGTCCACGCTTCCTGCTTCTCCAGTGACGTCACGTCCTGCAAGGACTGTTCACGCGCTAATTCACGGGAGACGTACAGTGGCCATAATTACTATCAAATGATTTCATTCTCTATTTTTGGCAGGATGACAATCACTGTAGCAGTTCACCAATGATCCTGATGCTTTCATCTCAAAAAAAGGTCGATCTTGACTGCTTTCTCCCCCTGTGGTTTGAGGTTTACCTGAAAAAATTTTACCTTTCGTGATTTCAGAGGTGCAGACCCAGTGCGAAGAGGGGGAAGTTTCTGTGTTTCTTTTGGTTGCGTAGGCAGCCAGAAGGGGAAATGAATGTTTTGTGTTTGGAGAAGGGGAGAAGCAACACAAGCACACCGCAGCATCCACCTCTGCCTTTTTGGCTCTGTGTCTTTACACCCCACGGTTACAGTAAATACGAAGTGAACCAGGAAACCGAGAGATTGATGCGGAACAATGACATTTCATTGTAGTCGGAAAACTCCATTGTGTGTGTGGGTTTTTTTTTTTGGGGTCTAGTATTGCATTGAAGGTAGGAGTTGCTACTGATTCTTTCTTTTAAATGAAGCAATGGGACTTTCCCCTGAGCGACCTCAATTACTTTCTTGACATTTAGATCCAAAGTTCAAAATTCCATATACCTGACGCTGTTAAAATGATTCCATTGGTCTCCCTATTACATCATGAGGACATTTTATAGGGACTGAACGTAGGACTACGTTTTCCATGGCTCTTTGAACTCAAAGATGTAAAAGTGGGCTATAACCTGTCTGTCTGTCTGTCTGCCTGCCTGTCTGTCTGTCCATCCATCCCAAAGCAGGTAAAGGTTCTGGGGACACAGGGGGATGTAAAGTGGGCTATAACCTGTCTGTCTGTCTGTCCATCCATCCCAGAGTGGCTAAAGGTGCTAGTGACACAGGGGGATGTAAAGTGGGTTGTAACCTGTCTGTCTGTCTCTGTCTGTACCAGAGCGGGTAAAGGTGCTAGTCACACAGAGGGACGTAAAGTGGGTTGTAACCTGTTTGTCTGTCTGTCTGCCTGTCTGTCCCAGATCGGGTAAAGGTGATGGTGACACAGGGGGATGTCACGGATTACCCCTCGGTGTTAGAGGCAACCAGAGGGGCAGACGTGGTCGTCCATATGGCCAGCCTGGTGGACGTTTGGCACCGGGTCCCAGAAGAGATCATCCAAAATGTCAACGTCCAAGGTGAGAGAGAGAAAGAGAGAGAGAGAGAGAGAGAGAGCTTTATGAGTTCTCCTCATGTCTAAAATCCCACGGGAACAACGTTTTGTAAAACCCGTATACGCTCTTTTCTTGCTTTTCCTGCCAGAGGAGCCCTTCAGACCTTTCAGCTGATCTTGGTGACTGATCTCTGCACTGCACTGCACGATTAGTTCCCCTGTAATCCTCTCTTTGCCTGCCTGTCCTTGAACCCTCTCTGCCTGTGACACCATCATGTGATGTCATAAAGCCAATTATGTGACTTGCCTTTTTTTCCAATTGTATTAGTGAAAGGTTAAGTCTTGAAAGCTTTTATATTTCTTGCTTGACTGTAAGTGCTGATTTTCCCTTGTGCGTTTGCACGCGCTTGTAAACTCATCACAAAGCACCAAGTACTGCTGAGTACTGATGGCTGTGCACGGTGTACTTGTTGCAAGTGTGTGTGTGATGTGTGGGGTGTGTGTGTGTGATGTGTGTGTGATGTGTGGGGTGTGTGTGTGTGATGTGTGTGTGGTGTGCGTGCATGAGGTAGGGGAGTTGGGGTGCTGTCCATCAGGGGGCAGCACCGGCCCCAAACACAGGTATTGGCCACAGCTGTGATGCATGGTATTCATTACAGCTGTGGTCAATTACCTGATCACTGGGCCTAAGAAAGACCTGCCTTTCAGGCCTTGAGGGAGACAGGTTTCTGGACTGTGTGGCTGTCTGTTTGCCTTCTGTGCCTAGAAAGCTTTGCTTGCCAGGTTGGCCCTTTCCTCTTTTCAAAGTATTTTATGTCATTTTCCATTCCACGACTAAACAAATGCCGACAAGTCAATTATCCCCTTGTGTTTCTGTCTGTTCATGGGGGTTACCCCAGCCCTGCATCACAGTGGTGGAGAATGCAGGCACAGCACCCCCTGGTGGACAGACAGCTTAAAAAAAACAAATTTCCCTGGAATTTTTGGGGGGAAAAAACTTTTTTTTTTGGTGAGCCATGCCATGGAAGAGTGCAAGTATAATGAGACAGCCTTTCCCCCGCCAGTCTTTACGGGGGGGAGGGGGGGTGTATGGTGGCCTGCCCTCTGGACTACCAGTTGACCGAGGCGTAGTGCACCCCCAGCAGGATCTGGGACGAGAGGTACGAGGGGCCCCTGCCTGTGACAAATATGCAGATGACGCCTCTGCTGATGAGGAGCAAGTCCAAGGGTTCCTGCCTCGGGTCCAGGACGGGTCTGGCCGGGGGTCTGCGGGGGACCTGGGCCCCTGCCTGGGCCATGAGTCGGGTACCCTTGATGAGTCTGAGGAGGAGGAGGACCGGGACGAGCTGGATGGGTCCGGATGGGTTCAGAAACGTTCGCCACCATGGGGGTTAGGGTTAGGGTGAGACGACCCTCCACCTGTGGCTGTCACAGGCCCTGTCCCTGCCCCGACCCCTCGGATGCACCCACCCGGGCCACCAGTGGCAGGGAGCCTGGGGTTTGGTCCTGGGGGTGGCGGGTGCATGGCTCCCTCCCCCGGCTGACGTTTATCTGATTATCTGCTATATGTACGATAACAGACCCACTGTGAAGCTCTTGAGGGCTTTTTAGAGTTCCCCCTGCATATCTTCCGTTGTACTTTAATATCTCTGATTTCTTTGTGCAAGGCGAATCAAATCAAATCATTGTGTAATTTGAACAGGATGTGTCAGGTGATATAAACAGGAAGCATCGTGTAATCTATCCTGAGAGACCAGGAAGAGCTCTACTATCTGAAGGGAAGGGCACCCCCTGGGGAAGCCCAGAATGCTGAGAATGGGCATTAAATCTCAGCCCAGCCCAGCACACACACACACACACACACACACATAGACCTCAGCCCGGTCCGGCACACACACACACACACACACAGACCTCAGCCCGGTCCGGCACACACACACACACACACACACAGACCTCAGCCCGGTCCGGCACACACACACACACACACACACACACACAGGCCTCAGCCCGGTCCGGCACACACACACACACACACCCACACACACAGACCTCAGCCCGGTCCGGCACACACACACACACACACACACACACACACACAGACCTCAGCCCGGTCCGGCACACACACACACACACACACACACAGGCCTCAGCCCGGCCCGGCACACACACACACAGACCTCAGCCCGGCCCGGCACACACACACACACACACACACACACACATAGACCTCAGCCCGGTCCGGCACACACACACACACAGACCTCAGCCCGGTCCGGCACACACACACACACACACACACACACACACACACACACAGACCTCAGGAGCCAGGGCAGCTGTCCCAAACGCTCAGACTTCATCACGCTTTTGAAGTGCTTCCAGGACCAAATTCCTCCCGGTTATTTTTACTGGAAGAGTGGATAACGTCGTTATCCTTTGCAGCTGTTTCTGAAATATAGTCAGGATGTGGTTTCATTTCCATTCATTGGTTCTCTCTCTGATTCGTGAATGAACACTGAAAGGACATGTTATCAATATGTGGGTCTAGTCATATGCGAATCACATTAGCTACCATATGTAGTATTTGATTGCATGCTAACCATCCGCTAACCGTATGTGATGTTGAATCATCTGCTAATTATAGGTGCTAATCGTATGCTGATGAGGTTGGTATCTTTCCCTCTCTCTCTCAGGTACTGTAAATGTGATTAATGCATGCGTGGAAAATGGAGTACAGTACCTGGTGTACACAAGCAGTATGGAAGTGGTGGGACCAAACGTCAGAGGAGATCCCTTCATCAGGTGCGTTAGAACCTGCGTTCCCTTTCTCACACCTTTCCTCAGGTGCGTTAATACAAGGGTTCCCTTTATCTCTCTTGCCCTTGTCATTTAATGGAAGCGATTGTCCTGGTTGCTGGTTGAGGAGGTTGCTCCTCCTGCTTTTCTTTCTCTTTCTCCTGGCTTTCTCTTTCCTTTCTTTTCACTCTGGGATAACTACTTGAACTCTGCTTGACTTGTCCTTTTACTCATCTTTTACTGTTTACATCCCTCGCCTCTCTTTCCTCCTTAACTGATCTATCTACACTCTATACTCTGTGCTGTTCCCAATAGGTTCTGTTCCTGAAAGGCTATGCCTCTTTCAGAAGCTGAACTACATTCAGCTCCTTATACATTACATTACATTACATTACATTACAGGCATTTAGCAGACGCTCTTATCCAGAGCGACTTACACAACTTTTTTTTACATAGCACTTTACATTTGTATCCATTTATACAGCTGGATATATACTAAAGCAATGCAGGTTAAGTACCTTGCTCAAGGGTACAACGGCAGTGTCCTTACCCGGGAATCGAATCTGCGACCTTTCGGTTACAAGCGCAGTTCCTTATCCACTGTGCCACATACATACATACATTCCACTCCTTATCTCCAGCCGACTGAAAAATGCTCCAGAAATGTAGCCCAGCAGCTGTCTACAGAACACCTCCAAATATGGATATAAATCCAAAAATTCAGTGTTCAGTCCAGGCCTGTCTTCACACTCAACATGTCACAAATCAACTAACATAGTTCGGAGAGTTGGCAGATTATATATCTGGGGCGATATAGCTCAGGAGGTAAGACCGATTGTCTGGCAGTCGGAGGGTTGCCGGTTCAAACCCCGCCCTGGGCATGTCGAAGTGTCCTTGAGCAAGACACCTAACCCCTGACCTCTAACTGCTCTGGCGAATGAGAGGCATCAATTGTAAAGCGCTTTGGATAAAAGCGCTATATAAATGCAGTCCATTTACCATATATATACACACCTGAAGTCTTGGATGGTCTTTTTTTTTTTTTTTTAGTTCTGTCAAGAAAATGTCCACTGTGAGGTGGCAGATTGATTGTAACTGTCACTATAAAGATGAATTGCTAGATACTTGTAGAAACAGAAAGATCAGGTCTGTTAAAGTTCTTATTTAAGTCAAAGTTAAAAGGAAAGTGTTGAGCTCCTGACAGATGGCAAGACGAGCCGGTGGGAGTTTCATAAGCATCGTTATGGAGTTAGCTGGATAACTGCAGTGAGTAAAATCCGGAGCAGCTTCATGTTCCAGATTTTGGAGGATTCCGGGGTTCACTCAGTGCAGCTATCCCGCTATCTCAGTAATCCTGCAGCCCTGGGCTTGTTTAAGCACAAGACACAGTTAAAGTTTAAAAACTGGTTACAGTTAAAACTGCTCGGAGCTCACAGACCCAGAGAAGCCTCATTCAGTCCGATGAACATGATGACGATCCTGTCTTGTTATTGCACATACCATTCACACATTCATTCTTATTGTGTATATCATTCACACATTCATTATTGTGTACATCATTCACACATTAATTGGTTGTATCATTCACACACTCATTGTTATTGTGTATATCATTCACACATTAATTGGTTGTATCATTCACGCATTCATTGTTATTGTGTATATCACTCACACATTCATTCTTATTGTGTATATCATTCACACATTAATTGGTTGTATCATTCACACATTTATTGTTATTGTGTATATCGCTCACACATTCAATGTTAATGTGTACATCAGTGGTGCCCAATCATGTGCCATGGAGGGCCGAGAGTATGTAGGCTTTCATTCCAACCAATCACTTCACCTGCTGATTTCCCTAATTAGTTCCCTCCTGTCTGGTTGAAGGTGTGTTAGTTAGTGAAATCAGGGGGTGAAGTGATTGGTTGGAATAGAAACCTGAACACTCTTAGCCGTCCATTGGCACAGGATTGAGCACCATTGGTGTATATCATTTGCTGACTGTAATTATAGCTCTGTATGTGAATCTGCTTTGGCAACAGACATTCCTGCAACACCACAAACGTGGGAGAGGCTGTGTTTTTTTTAAACAGTTGATGTTTTTCCACTCCTCTGATCCCGGTCACTCGTAAGCACGGGTGGTCTTAGTGATTTGGAGGCCCGGGCAAAGACCAATGTGAGGCCCTTCTCCATTTTGCTTAACGCAATCATAGCTAGTGAACGAAAAATATTTGGAGGCAGCTCTTTTCAGTTAACAAAGCCACAGAACTAAAGGACAGACCCAAATGAGAATTCTAACTGAAGAACTTCAAATGACCTTCAGTCAGTTAGAAGGCATAGCAAGAAAAAGATTATAAGTATATAATCTTTAATTCTTTCAAGACAAAAGTATAGTACATGCTTTTTCATAAAGCATTTGAACATCCAGTAGTCTCTAGGGGTAAAAGTCCCGGTCTGAGTGGGTGTCTGGTTTGTGGTGGGCTGCTGCTGTCTGTCGCTGTGGCCTCTGACACTTTCCTCCCACACTGTAGCTGGTTCAGCACAACCAGCAGAGAACGCTAGAAGTTGTAGTAGGTGTGGTGGGTGTACAATAGGCTGAGGCAGCAGTAAGGCTTCTAACGTTAGCTAGCTCAGCTTCTTCAACTAACGTTACACCTGTTGTAACGTCAGCTAGAGTGAGAGCACCTATTATCAACCAACTTCGTTCGACAGACAGGAAAACGTAAGCTGATTTGCAACTATATATTAAAAAATAGGCGAAATATCGGTAACAACCTGTACCTAGTTATGTAGGAAAAATATCCTCATTATCCTCCAGTAGTTATTTTTTTAAAGTACTTTCGCGATTTTTTTAATGCGCCGACAAATAACTCAGACGTGGTCCAGCGCTAGATTTTGATTGCTAAGAGGACGTGTATGGACCACCCTATATAAATGAATGGAACTTGACATAAATTTGCTAGCATACTGTATAAGTGTCCTGTCTTGCGTATTGGAGGTTAATATGAGAAAGGGTGGTCGCTAGCATGTCTAGGAATCCGTACATATTACTGTTGTAACCCAAGTCGCAGGATGCAAAATAACCGTTAGGAAAGCAGTTTGAAATTAAGAAGCAACGTCTGCGCCATTGGATTTAATGGGTCGCGATGAGATCATTCCTAGCATGTTGCTTGTCTTAAAGTTGATATAGTAAATAAGGCTGTATTACTATATCAAAATCTAACTAAATGTATATGTATGAAGTCGGTTTTTTACATTTAGACAATTTATTATGTGTATTTTTACAGGACTTACATTTAAATAGGTAACAATGTCCAGTTCTCTCTAATAAATACGAATTAAATACACTATGGTTAGGGTGGTCGATAATAGGTGCTCTCACTCTACTTGGCTGCTGTTTTATTAAAGAATTTCGTCAGTTTAGGCAAACTTTCCTTAAACGGGTCGTCTTCCTTCTTCATCTTTCTCTTTTCGAATCCACTTTGAAAACGCTTAATGGTAACGATAGTGACTCTCTGCCTCTGATGGCAACTCGAATTTCTACGTCATTGATTAGGCGCAAATGCAGGAAGGTGCAGGTGGAGTAGTCAATTAAATGTGAAATGTGGGTGGTAATAAATATTGGCAAATATAGATATTTAATTGGATAGGCCCACATTTACATGTAGATAGATTTATTTTTTTATCTATTACAGATTATCATTCGTTTTGAGCGACAAGAAAAGAAAAATGTTTCATAAATAAATAAAAAATAATAATAGAAAAAAGGGAACACAAATTTAGGAGGCCCCTTCGGCGGACGAGGCCCCAAGCAATTGCCTACCTATGACCTGTGGTAAAACCACCTATCCTCGTAAGACACCAATAACAACGCTGAGCAAGAACTCGGACAGACACAACACAGGCACCCTTGAAAAAAAAAAAGCAGTCGGCATTTCTTGGCGCAGGTTTGCTTTTGAACAGACCGCAACGGGGGACTTTTTTTGCCCGAAGGCTTCCTCCATCACGTTAATCTCTCGTCTGTTCGCTGAACCACTTTAAAGGCCACCGTTTAAAGCACGCCAGGGGCCCTCCCGTCTACGCAGGCGAGACATTGTCTCCAGATGTATCTGATAAGGACTAGATGCACGGCTGCACCACGCGTTTGATATCATCATTGTTTATTTATTTTTTATCTCACCTGTAACCGCATCACCGATTCCATCTCTCACGCATTCCACAGAGGCGTGACAGCAATTTGTGTGACTTTTATTTCATGCGCGCGGGTCATTTGGGGTTTTAATGTAACGTGGTTGGATTTTTTTTTTTTTTTTTTTTTTTACACATTGAAGCGTTTAGCGGATTATTTTTACGGACAGCCGATTCACGCAGGCGGGTGTTTACTGGACTAATTTGGGTTAAGAACCCTCGCTCAGTGGTGCGATGGCTGCTCCTCAGCTGGGAAGTGACCCCAAGCCCTTCCATTATGAGCGCAAATCTCTGGCTGCGATACTAGGATTAATTCCAACATGGTGCTAGAAGGAAAAGACAATGAAATCTCTGAATTGACTCTTCCCCCTCCAGCCGTTTGGGAAGAAATATAAGGAAATACTATCTTTCCAAGCTGCTTCACTTGAGACGACTGTTTTGTGTTTCTCCTTCATTTGCCCCCCCCCCCCCTTTGGTAAGACGTTTCATTCCGCAAACTGCACCCCCCCCCCCCCACCACAATCACGCTCACCAGTGTTTCCAAAAAATTACCTTCCACTTCTCTTTAATGTTCTCGTGTTTCGCGAAGTCGGTTCAGAATAATTCAGCCTCGTTTCTGCTTTTCTCTCTGCAGTCCAGGTGTGAGTCTAGTTTCCTTTCTGTCAGTGACCTAATTTCCTCTCTTTCTCTCTGTTTCCTCCCCCTTGCTCTTTCTTCCTCCCTCTCTCAGTTGAAATTCAAATTCAAATTCAAATGAGCTTTATTTGCATGACGTATATAGGTTCACATTGCCAAAGAATGAGTACAACAAGTGAATAAACATATAAACAGAATACAACTTTGTGTCTCTCTCTCCCTCCTTCTCTCTCTCCCTCCTTCTCTCTCTCTCTCTCTCTCTCTCTCTCTCTCTCTCTCTCTCTCTCTCTGTTGACGGTTCTCAGAGGGGACGAGGAAACGCCGTATAATGTGCGCCATGAGATGCCGTACCCCAGGAGCAAGGCAGAGGCAGAGAAACTGGTGCTGGAGGCTAACGGCAGGAAGGTATCACACACACACCCACGCAAGCACACACATACACACACACGCGCACACACAGACACACACACACACATACGCACATACACACGCACACACAGACACACACACACACATACGCACATATACGCACACACACACACACCCACACAAGCACACACACACATACACACATATACGCACACACACACACACCCACACACACACATGCATACACACACACGCACACACACACACCCAAAAACACACACACACACACCCAAAAAAGGACACACACACACAGGCACATGCCCAAAAACACACACACACACACACACACATGCACACACACACACACACACACACACTCTTGAGTATGAGTAAGTAAAATGACAATTCCTACCATTATTTTCCCTGTTATGACAGTCATCATAATTCCTGTTAGATCCAGCCCTCCACCCTGGAAAAAGATCTCTTATGTACGTAATGAATAAAGCTTGTTGGGCCAATATTGTTGTTCATTGTTGGTCTCAATGATTAGTCATGCAGCTTAGCTCACAACCCATAGGCTGTTACCCTGTGCCCACTGAACTGAACTGTGGAACAGGACTGAACACCCCCCTGTCTCTTATAGGCTGTTACCCTATGCCCACTGACACCCCCCCCCCCTTCCGTTTCTCTCTGTCTCTCCATCCCCGTCGCTCTCTGTCTCCCCCATCTCTCTCTGCCTCCCCCTTCTCTCTCTGTCTCTATCTCTCTCCATCCCCATCTCTCTCTGTCTCCCCCGTCTCTCTCTGCCTCCCCACTTCTCCATCTCTCTGCCTCCCCACTTCTCTCTCTGTCTCTCCATCTCTCTGCCTCCCCCTTCTCTCTCTGTCTCTATCTCTCTCTCTCTCTGTCTCTCCATCTCTCTGCCTCCCCACTTCTCTCTCTCTCTCTCTCTGCCTCCCCCTTTTCTCTCTCTCTCTCTTTGTAATCCAGGTGAGCGGAGGGGCGTGCCTGTACACCTGCTCCCTGCGGCCCACGGGCATATACGGCGAGCACCACCAGCTGATGCGGGACTTCTACGAGACGGGGGTGCGCACGGGGGGGTGGGTGATCCGGGGCGTGCCCCGGGACACGGAGCACGGCCGCGTCTACGCAGGTGGGCGTCCGTTGGCCGAAAAGCGCTCCCCAAGCCCCTCAGACCTGGCCCGAATGTGCATTTGATGCCATGCCAGCCATGCCATTCAATGAGTCAAGGCCACGTAGGCCATTCCGAGTCCACCCGAATCTTGGGACGAATGACCGTCGTGTGTTTGATATTTCGGAGGTTTTGCCGTAACACTGCGATTATTTGGGAACGGAAAGCCGTGAGCGTCAGGGTACGGCTCATATCCAACGCAGAGTTGGCTTCGTAGGCTGATAAAGGCCAGAAAACTCAAGTAAACGGAACGCTATTGTGAGGAGGAAAAAAGGAAAGATCAGTTTCGTTTCTGGCAGAATGTTTGTGTAAACAGTATGGAATGTTCTGGAGGAGAAAGTAACTGCTGGAGGACTGAGGGAAACTCCAGCTGTTGGACCGTCCGCTGAAGCCATTAGGAAGCGATGACAGGACGTTTTTTTGAGGGTGGTGGAAAAAAATCCTAAACTGTCAGCTTGAATAACTGCTAATGGTCTCCATATGTTAGGCGTGAAAGTGTAATTGTCTTATGGACAGGTGAGCCCAGGGGTTAAATTGGGGATGGATGCAGGTGGACGGTGTCCACCCACCTTTGGTAAATAAATACATAATTTTGACCAACAGTTTTACAAATAACTATGACAATCCAGTCCATTTCTCATATGCTCAAGTCTATGTATTCCCTCTAGCCAGTTACTCGCTCAACCAATCAAGAATCTGAAGAAAAAAGAACTCAGGAGGTACAGTCATTTATATAGACAGGCACAGAAAGAAAAATATTGTTGAGTGTTTGGAAGCGGACGCGGTAGGTAATTTCATTAACATGTAATTTCATTTATGCAACATTTTAAAGAGAGGTGAATAAACAGCCCCCACGAACGCCGGCTATTATTAACGGCAACTTTGATTGCTTGAGCAAAATCATCAGGTTGCTGGTCAGCAGCTAAACTAGGATTGAATATTTCCCACATACATAACGTTTTATTCAGCGGCGACTGGTGACTGTTGAGGTTTTCATTAGTAATTTTCCTTTATTATCAAGCGTGCCAACGATCGGATTAATCAAATGGCAAGTAGCCTAACACACAGTGTCTTCATACCGTGTTAGGGGGATTAAATCATAAATTCAATTTATCTGTTAAAAATCCGTTTTAATCACCAAGTAGTCTACACTCAACAAACAAGATACACCAGTCTGTTATCTACCATGTTAGCTTTCAGAATAACCAGCAAAAACAAAACCAATTTTGTTTACAATCTACGCATTGCAGATATTTGCCATGAATACGAGTGCGGAGAAAGAAGTGCACGTATCCGCAAATAATGTTGATTAAAAATGTGCACAATTTCATACTGCAAATGAAAATAAATGTAGGCTATAAGGCCTAGGCTACTTGATAAAATTGCCTATTTGGGGAGAGCTGGTTATATATGATAGTATTGAGCAGCCTATTTTGTGGATTATTGTATTGATACTCACTGCTTAGGGATTAAAATGGATTTTTCTAAATCTCATTTATCATTTAATCTCCCTAACACAATGCGAAGAAGCTGTGTCCCTTTCCAATTGAGTAGTCAGATGTTTGCATGCTTGTTAATCACTGAAAATTAATTAAAACAGTTTGAGATCAATGATTAGTTTAAAGGAAAGTTTTGTGCCCCACCAATTTTCAGCTCACCAGTCGCCGCTGGTTTTAATTTGTTTCAATTTGACAGTTTAAGAAAGATGGATAAAGGAGGAAGAAAGGGAGGACAAAAGAGGAGGATGACCGATTATTTTCGTGGGTAAAAAAAAATTCTCAGCATTAAGGACACTCAATAAACTTGAAATATTTAATGTACAAGCTTGCATCAATAGTATACATTCTTTTTAAAACATTGTTTTCTTTAATTACAATTATGTGCACAATACATTGAAGATACAACTATTTTGAGCTGAGACATTTATTGGTTTGTACCTTTTTTCACCCACTTCCCACCGGATCTCAGGGTCCACCCACCTCCCAAATCCCAATTTAACCCCTGGGTGAGGCAAAGGTAAACCGTTACCAGAGTGATGGAAAGGTGAAAGTGTGGAGAAAGAGAGGGACTGCTCTGAGCCCTCGGCGTACTCCTTCATCTCTCAGGCATGGTGGAGGCAGTGTGATGGGTTTGGGCCTGTATGGCTGCGTCTGGAACCAGCTCAGTGGTCTTCATTGATGGTGTAACCAGTGATGGTGGCAACAGAATGATGGCTGATTTGAACAGAAACATATTTGTCCACCGATATTCAAAGAAATACCACAAAACCCATTGGACTGAAGTTAATAAAAACAACGACCTAAAACATACTTAACCAAGGAGCGTAACCAAGCAGATTATCAGGAAGAAAAGGTGAAAGTGTTTGCTGTGGCCTAGTCAGTCACCAGATTTAAACTCAATTGGACAAGCTTTTCACTTGCTCAAAAAAATAAAAATAAATATAAATAAATAAATAAAATAAATAAATAAATAAAAACTGATGTCAGAAACCCCAACAAACGCACAGCAACTGGAAGAGGCAGTGGTTAAAGCTTGGCAGAGCACCTCAAACGATGACATCACAAACCTGGTGATGTCCATGAGTAGCAGATCCAATGCAGTCATCATATGTAAGATGTATGTAGCAAAATATTGACCGTTAAATTGGCCATTAAATTAGGGGACTTGATTCATTGAATGGCACGACTGCACCAATACTTTTGCATTTATATATCTTTCTACAATCGTGGCAAATTTGTTCTTGCTTTTTCCTCTGCACGCTTTGTCTGCAAAAACCTCTCATCGGTAATTTTATGAAAACAATGATTCTATCTGGAAAAAATAGTTCCAAGGCGAGGTTTCCTGTTATTCAAAATGAATGCATACCCTTGGATCAGAATCAAGTATTTGGCCAAGTCGTTGTGTGTGTGTGTGTGTGTGTGTATATATATATATATATATATATATATATATATACATATTTGAAGATACAGTCATGCCTGCAGGGATTTACAGACTGCATGACATTTTGGTCCAGGTTTGGTCAACCATTAGTCCTGAAATTTCATCATCCTCCCTCCAGGTAATGTAGCCTGGATGCACCTGCTAGCAGCTCGTGCCCTGAGAGAGCGCCCCAACAAGCTGGGAGGGGAAGTGTACTTCTGCTACGACGAATCTCCCTACAAGAGCTACGAGGACTTCAACTTGGAGTTCCTGTCGCAGTTCAACTTCCGGGAGGTGCGAGTGCCCCGGTGGGTGCTGTCGGCAGTGGCCGGCCTGAACGACCTGCTGCACTGGCTCCTGAAGCCCCTGTGCAGCTACACGCCGCTGCTCAACCGCTACACGCTGGCCGTGGCCTCCACCTCCTTCACCGTGCGCTCCGACAAGGCCGAGCGCCACTTCGACTACCAGCCCCTCTACAGCTGGGAGGAGGCCAAAGCCCGCACCCTCACCTGGGTGGACACGTTTCCGCACAGCACCAAGGCCTCCTAACCCCACCTGACCGCACGCTTACCTGGGTCGACACGGTTCCACACAGTACCAAGGCCTCCTAACCCAACCTGACTGTACTGGGAGCCGTGTTGACACCTTTCCACACAGCGCCAAGGCCTCCTAACCCCACCTGACCGCTCCCTCACCTGGGTTGACACCTTTCCTCACAGCACCAAGGCCTCCTAACCCCACCTGGGTCAACACTTTTTCACGCCACACCAAGGTCTCCTAACCCAAATTGACTGCACTCTGAGACTTGGTGGTCTGTGAGTCATCTTTCCAGCCTGATGTAAGGCCCTGTTTTCCCCATCTGCCACAAACACGCCCCACCCTGTCCTTAGGGGCCTCAGTCACTCACATATTCACAGTTTGCTCTCGTAGAGACACAGAAACCTCGCAGAATGTAAACAGCTGGGCCAGTAATCACTGAATGAATGGAAGAACAAAGACTCCATTTACCTTTATATCTCCCCCGCCCCCCAGTACCGAGGCTGCGTCCAAATTTATGTCACACGCAGTGCAGATGGTGATATATGAAGGCTTAACTCTTTGACAGGGAAAATTAATGGCTTCAGTTTGATCTTATCCAGTTAGCTGTGCATTTAGAGGCGTTTGTGGGGGTTTAGAGTTCAACCTTAGGACCACCCCAGCTCAGATACGTTTCAGCAAAGCTTGTGACACGAACACAACGGTGGCTAACTGAAGCTGTCTGAGGCTGACTGAAGCTGACTGAGTAGAATTTAAACTGCGTGAGGCTGAAGCTGATTGAGGTGGGCTGCTGAGGCTGACTAGGGCTGTCTATAGCCTGCTTCATTTATTCAGAGATCTGAATTTATTTTGCCTTTTGCGATTGGGATTTCTTCACTTAAGTTTTGTTAAAAAGTTTTTTTTGATGGCACACCAGTCAGGAAACACAGAACTAATCACCCCAGGTGCTTAAAGGTGTGCTCCCCTCCACAGTACGGGGTCCAGCCCGAGCACACATGCCGAGAGGAAGCGAAGACAAAACAGAAGACAAAACAAAACCAACGGCGCTGAAAAGCTAAGGGGCTGCTCAGCTAGAAAGCAGAGTGACTAAAAGCTTCTGCTGTGTCAGTTTCCTCCTGTTTGCGTTGTTTTAGTTTGTTTTAGGTTAGCATTTACGCCAAAAACCCATGAGGGGGAAGGGTGAAACAATTTGTTTACTTCTTTTCGTGTTGGTATGGGGGTGTGGGTGGGGAGTGTGCTTTCTCTCTCTCTCTCTCCATGTGGTAAATTACAGTGCAAGCCTGGAACTGCCACATTTCCCTGGGGGTGAGGGGGGGGGGGGTGCATATGGTGTGTGCCACTTGTAAACAGATTTGCAGACTGCATTAGCTTTGCTGTTATGTACCTTCTTCCACAGCGTCGGGAATGGTGCCATCGTTACTCTGTTTTTCAGGGTGCTCTAAAGGCACCGGCTCGTTTGACCCGAGCTGTACCCCCCCCCCCCCCCCCCCCCCCCAATCTGAGCGTAGCCGCTTCTGCATGATGCCCTGCTGGCCCCTGGAAACTCAGGGACCCAAAATACCGCCATCAGCCTTGCCAGGTCAGAAACCTTTCCAGGCCCTGTGGGCCTGTCCGCAAAGGTCAGAAATGAGCCTTAGAATCCCTGTCCCCCACTGCTGCAGTCATTTTTAGACAAGAGGAATCTGCATTTCATCTGTTTAACTAAGTTGAAACAGTCCTGCCAATCAGACCTGGGTCAAATACATATTTGTTTTGGAGTCAAATACTTTTCTGTGCTCTATTGATCTTGCCTGGTGTAATTGAGCCTGCCAATATGACCAGAAGGCAGGGTATGCAATTTTGTATTTCATTGGTTTCAATACACCAGACAAGATCAGTAAAGCGTAGAAAAGTATTTGAAACCAAAACAAGTATGTATTTGACCAAGGGCTGCTGCAAATGGTCAAATGTCTTGTTTTGCTTTTATGAGAAGTTGTTATTGGGACATATTTGTTTGCGTTCAGCAATTATACAGAGAATTTTTCCTGTGTGGAATTCCATAAATATATTGCACCTTATGAAATGACACGCATCAATTACAATATATAACTATGTGCATACATTACATTACATTACATTACAGGCATTTAGCAGACGCTCTTATCCAGAGCGACGTACAACAAGTGCATCGGTTCAAGGTGCAGATAAACACACTAGAGTGAAGTAAAGATCATAGTGCCAGAAGTGACCACATAGATCAGGACTCCAACCCTGTGGGGTAACCTGTTCAGCAAATAAACAAAACAATCCTGCCAAGTACAAAACTAGCACTGAAATCACATTTGCCTCATCAGAATCAAACAAAACAATCCTGCCAAATACAAAACTAACGAGATTGCATTAGCCTAACTAGGTACATTGAGCTAAACTAGAGGCTAGGGAGGGGTGGGGAGAGGTTCAGCCTGAAGAGATGAGTCTTTAGTCTGCGCTTGAAGGTAGTCAGATTCTCTGCTGTTCTGTCCGACATGGGAAGGTCATTCCACCAGCGAGGGGCCAGGACAGACAGCAGACGTGAACGGGAAGTACAGACACGAAGAGGGGGAGGTGCCAAGCATCCAGAGGTGGCAGAATGGAGAGGTCTGGCTGGTGTGCAGGGTCTGATGATCCTCTGGATATATCCTGGTGCTGACCCCTTAGCCGCCTGGTATGCAAGCACCAAAGTCTTAAATTTGATGCGAGCCATAACAGGCAGCTAGTGGAGGTCAGTGAGCAGGGGGGTGACATGGGAATGTCTGGGGAGGTTGTAGACCAGACAAGCTGCAGCATTCTGGATGAGCTGCAGGGGTCTGATGGCGGATGCTGGCAGACCAGCCAGCAGCGAGTTGCAGTAGTCCAGGCGGGACACGACCATCGCTTGAACCAGGAGCTGGGTTGCGTAGGTAGTGAGGAAGGGATGGATTCTCTGGATGTTGTACAGGAAGAACCTGCATGTTCGACTCACTGCCGTGATGTTCTGGGAGAGGGACAGTCTGTTGTCCATCACCACTCCGAGGTTTTTGGCAGTGGGTGATGATGACACCGCGGTGTCCCCTAGAGAAATAGAAAAGTCTAGGAGGTTAGAGGATGGAGCAGGAATGAAGATCATCTCTGTCTTACCTGGGTTCAGCTTAAGATGGTGGTTATCCATCTCTGGATGTCCCTCAGGCAAGCAGAGATGCGAGCGGAGACCTGTGTGTCAGACGGGGGGAAGGAGAGAAAGAGTTGGGTGTCTTCGGCATAACAATGATAAGACAAACCATGGGCAGAGATTACAGGACCAAGAGATTGGGTGTACAGGGAGAACAGGAGGGGACCAAGGACTGAGCCCTGGGGAACTCCTGTGGCAAGGGGGCGAGGTGCCTTTACTGCACCGGCCCAGGCGACTTGGAAAGAGCGACCGGAGAGGTAGGACTCGATCCAGTCTAGTGCTGTGCCACAGATCCCCATAGCTGCCAGGGAGGACAGGAGGATGGGGTGGCCGACTGTGTCGAAGGCAGCAGAAAAGTCTAGGAGGATCAGGACGGACGAACGGGAGGCTGCTTGTGCGGCATGAAGCGACTCACTGACCGAGAGGAGTGCGATCTCTGTCGAGTGGCCAGGTCTGAAGCCAGACTGGTGGGGGTCTAGGAGTCACTATATACAGTGCACTATATACAGTGGTATTGATTATATACAAGTAAGCACTTTTGGATTTAAATGCAGTTTATAAAATCTTTGTGAGGTCGCAAGCATGCCCCTCGGTTATCAAACCATTAGAAAGGCTCTATAATCGTGCAATACAAATATTAGACAAAAAGCCGATAAGATTTCACCATTGTCACGTCCTAAAAAAACTGCATGTTTTAAGTTTTGATAATTTTGTTAAGTTTGCCAATGCCAAACTTACTTTTAAATGCCTACATGATATGGCTCCAACATGTCTTAGTGACATGGTGAAATCTTTGCAGGATTCTGGTCTCACCACTAGGGGAGCAATTATGGGGAATTGTAAGGTTCCATATCGAAAAACCTCTTTTGGCCAGACAGCCTTTTCTATTAAGGGGATTAGCATCTGGAATTCTTTACCTGTGCATTTTAAAACCAACCATAACTTTGAGCATTTTAAGTATAAACTGAAGCAATTTTTAAAATGCACCAAGTCGTGTAATCATATGTGATTATGAATTGCTAGGTTTTTGTTAAATTTTATGATATCTTTACTAAATTTTAATGTATTTTATAATGCTCTAGTAGTTTATTGTATGTGTTTTATGATTATATGATTTTGTGCTGTATGTATGTGTTTGAAAAGCCCAGCTAGGGACAAGCATCGCAAATTAGCATATGCTATAAATGCTGCGATACATTGCATTGGTTATTGTTTATCAATACGCTATGTTTAAATGTATCTGTCCCTATCAAATAAACATTAAATTAAATTAAATTAAATTAACTAAAATACTTGGGGCTAAAATTAAACCTACAGCTATTTTGTTTTTAGGGTCTCGTTTTCAATTAGAGTTAATGTACCTCTACTTGCCATTTTAATTTCACTGCCATTGATTAAGTCAACTTAGGTCAACATTTTTTGTATTCTGAAGAGAAAAAGCAAAAACCACTTGCTGTAATTTATTAGTAAAATTAAGGAATAATGTTTCTCGGATCTGAATCATTGTTAAAATTTTGAAGGATGAAGGTGTGCTGGCTCTGTTGTCATAAGGAAGGGAATGTGCTAAGCAAATAAGTAATATAAAGACAGTATTTATTTTTCTAACTGTATCAATATATGATGAATACATTAAATAATATATCCAATGTTTGCCATTTTGTCTGTCTTAATGATGGGGGGGGGGGCTGTTTCTGGAGTATTACTTCATTGTGTTATACTTTAAATTCAACCTTAAGCTTTCATAAAACATGATATATGAACTTACCATCTGATGAGGAATTCCCTCCCCCCACCCCCACCTTTCCCATTTGTGCATTTAAAAAGATTCAATGATTGAGAACAGCTGAACTGGATTAGTCCACCCATGTTCCTTTTAGACAGGGTGGTTCTGTGGTTGTAGCGTAGAGACGGTCCAAACAATGTATTAGCTTTCCATAAACAACACAAGAAAGCCCCTATGATGTAATGCGTGGAACAAATAGGACTCCCTGAGCTCGTACGGACTACATTACTGTACATTGAAGCAGGTCCTGGCTTATAGAAAAGTAGTCCTCCCGGCCTCTGTATTTTCAAACCAAGACAGCTGAAGTATTATTTAGACCCTGTATAGATATTGTGTGGGAATGTTTGCATGTTTGTGTGTGGACATGTTTGTGTGCGTGCACATGTTTGCATGTTTGTGTGTGCGCACATGTTTGTGTGTTTATGTGCGTGTGGATTTTTGTATGTTTATGTGTGCGCATCTTTGCGTGTTTTTGTGTGTGCGCATGTTTGCGTGTTTGTGTGCAGGCATGTGTGTGTGTGTGTGTGTGGGCATGTTTGCATGTTTGTGCCTGTGCACAGGTTTGCGTGTTCATGTGCGTGCGCATGTTTGCTTGTTTGTGCGCGGGCATGCGTGTGTGTGCATGTTTGCGTGTTGTGTATGTGCGCGTGTTTGTGTGTTTGTGTGCGTGCATGTTTGTATGTTTATGTGTGCGCATGTTTGTGTGTTTGTGTGCGTGGGCATGTTTGTGTGTTTGTGTGGGGGCATGTTTGTGTGTTTGTGTGGGGGCATGTTTGTGTGTTTGTGTGCGTGGGCATGTTTGTGTGTTTGTGTGCGTGGGCATGTTTGTGTGTTTGTGTGGGGGCATGTTTGTGTGTTTGTGTGCGTGGGCATGTTTGTGTGTTTGTGTGCGTGCATGTTTGTGTGTTTGTGTGTGCGCATGTTTGTGTGTTTGTGTGGGGGCATGTTTGTGTGTTTGTGTGCGTGGGCATGTTTGTGTGTTTGTGTGGGGGCATGTTTGTGTGTTTGTGTGTGCGCATGTTTGTGTGTTTGTGTGGGGGCATGTTTGTGTGTTTGTGTGGGGGCATGTTTGTGTGTTTGTGTGCGTGGGCATGTTTGTGTGTTTGTGTGGGGGCATGTTTGTGTGTTTGTGTGCGTGGGCATGTTTGTGTGTTTGTGTGGGGGCATGTGTATTGGGCTTTATATCCTCAATTTCATGCTGTGGGATGTGGCACATTGTGTCTCATTTCCAAACGGAGAGGGGAATGGGAGTTCCCTTTGGAAAAAGCCCAGGATTCCAGCGCTGTGACACATCCATTAGTCAGTCTTCTGTCTGACTTGGATTTTCCTTAGCAATGCACTCAATATTTGTATGGTTGCGTAGCCGCAGTCTGATGTTTTTCCACTGTTTCGTTTTGCAGAAAAACCAACAGTGTGAGTTGAAGTGTGAGGGCTGCTGGGTGAGTCAGTGCTGGTGACAGTGCTGGTGCCAGCTCTGCGGGTAGGCCCCAGAGTTAGGGAGGGTTCAGGTGCTCTGCGGGTAGGCCCCAGGGTTAGGGAGGGTTCAGGTGCTCTGCGGGTAGACTCCAGGGTTAGGGAGGGTTCAGGTGCTCTGCGGGTAGGCTCCAGGGTTAGGGAGGGTTCAGGTGCTCTGCGGGTAGGCTCCAGGGTTAGGAGAGGTTCAGGTCCTGGCAGCCCCATGTGTAGGCCCCAGGGTTAGGAGAGGTTCAGGTCCTGGCAGCCCGTGTGTAGGCCTCAGGGTTAGGAGAGGTTCAGGTCCTGGCAGCCCCATGTGTAGGCCCCAGGGTTAGGAGAGGTTCAGGTCCTGGCAGCCCATGTGTAGGCCCCAGGGTTAGGAGGGGTTCAGGTCCTGGCAGCCCCATGTGTAGGCCCCAGGGTTAGGAGGGGTTCAGGTCCTGGCAGCCTCGTGTGTAGGCCTTAGGGTTAGGAGAGGTTCAGGTCCTGGCAGCCCCATGTGTAGGCTCCAGAGTTAGGAGAGGTTCAGGTGCTCTGCGGGTAGACTCCAGGGTTAGGGAAGGTTCAGGTGCTCTGCGGGTAGGCCTCAGGGTTAGGAGGGGTTCAGGTCCTGGCAGCCTCGTGTGTAGGCCCCAGGGTTAGGAGAGGTTTAGGTCCTGGCAGCCTCGTGTGTAGGCCTTAGGGTTAGGAGAGGTTCAGGTCCTGGCAGCCTCGTGTGTAGGCCTTAGAGTTAGGGAGGGCTAGGCGTGTTCAGGCAGCAGAGTTCTGCATCTCATCCTTCTCTAGTGACCCCTGCTGGTTGATTTGGGGCCAGCAGATCAGTTTGTTAAACTGAAAATCATGCGTACTCAAATGCGGCCCTCGAATCCAAATCTGGCCCTGGTTTTGTTTTCTCCCAGGTAATTAACTGAGCATTCAATGCTTGTGATTGGCCAGAGTGTCTTCACACCTGACTCCCAGGTAAAGGGAGGGTTAAAAACCAGCAGTTCTCGGCCCCAGAGGACCATGGTTTGGTAACAGGACTGCACGTGAAGTGCCCAGTTTGCCGACTGCGGAGTAACCAGAAGCAACATTTGACATCACAGGTAGCACTGTCACCTCACAGCAAGTAGTGTCCTGGGTTCGAATCCGGCCTGGGCCTTTCTGTGTGGGGTTTGGACGATCTCCCCGTGTCCGTGTGGGTTTCCTCCGGGTACACCAGTTTCCTCTTGCAGTCCAAAGACATGCAGGTAGGCTAATTGGAGACTCTAAATTGCCCATTGGGTGTGAGTGTGCAAGTGAATGGTGCGTGAATGGTGTGTGCGCCCTGCAATAGATTGGCCTGCCCAGGGTGTATTCTTGCCTCTCGCCCAATGCACACTGGGATAGGCTCCAGCACCCCCTGTGACCCTGCCCAGGATAAGCGGGTATAGATATTGGATGGATGAATATTAGGGAGAAAAGAGGTGCATTTTTAGGTATACAAAAGCTGTTAATGTGGCGTGCAAGTTCAAATGTTGGAAGGCGGTTAATTTTGACTCTGAAAAATGGAGAAAAGAATGAGATGTGAAGAGGTCAGACTGAAGAGGTCAATCGGTGACAAACTCCTGAATCTAGGGCCCGCATGGAAAAAAAAAAAAAAGTGCAAATGAACAGAACGGCAAGCAAATTTGACCTGGAGTGGAGTGCAGGTGTCAAAAAAATGCAGTGGAATTTTTTCACATAGAGGCGTGGAGAGAGTGTGAGGCCTGAGAAGCGACACTGCGGTTGAGCCCCACGAATTAATGTTACGCAGAGAGGTTCATAATGAGAAGACCATGAGCTGCCATCTTACATAAGAGACTCTATGTAATATAAAAACCAGACAAACAGAGACTTGCACAAATTTACTAGGTAATGCAGAAAGAAATAGGTTGGAGATAGAACTTCAATGTGTCAATGCATGCTAAGCAACGTAATAAAACCAACAGGTTAGACCAAGCACCAAGATTTTAAGTTTTTAATCATCTGATATTTTAGATTGTGAAGAGATGGTTGTATAAACTTATTTAAAAAACATGATTACACAGTTGTTGACACAAACATAATTCAGTTGGAATGATATATAATCTATAGAAAATTTAGAAATGTGTATTTCATTTATTTTCAGTTGTGTACATACACTTATTTGAGTACAAATAGATAAACGATGACAAGCTCAAAAGGCTTTAGCTTAAAAATGAAGTTTAGGTAACTTAAATAAATTCTGCCATCTAGTGGCATATATTGGAAGTGGTTACTCAACGTTAGTGAAGAAATAAATTCTCAACGGGAATGCTGTCCTAGATCTTAATGCGGTCAACCTGCGCCATTAGATTAAAAAAACTTGATTAAACCGCGCCATCTAGTGGTTAAAATTGGATGTGGCGGACTTGCACCATCAGTTTCACAGTTCAAGATTGGAATGACTCAATTGACAAGTATTAAAAATTCCTTCCTGGTTACTAAGTCGAAATATGCTTTAATCGCATTAGAGGTTTTGATATTGATTTGAAGGTAGTGCACGTCTCGCCTAAGGCACAAACCACAATGCTGAAATAGCCTACTTTGCACTTTCACCAAAGACATTTACACTTTTATAATACCACCTTAATTCGCAAGAGGAAGCCCTCCTTGTGCAAGAGCATTATACTATTATATAAATGCACATTAACCCTCAAAGTATGAGAATCCTACACCTATATACACACACTTTAATCCCATATGGCCAAAATTTACCTTGCATCATGGAGAAAGTGACTAAATAAGAATATGTAGCCCAGGAAAGATAAGGACACACTGATTTGCAGTGTAGTATAATGGGCAAGGAGTTGGTCTCGTAACCTAAAAGGTTCAATTCCCAGGTAGGACACTTGAGCGAGGTACTTAACCTGCATTGCTTCTGTGTATATCCAGCTGTATAAATGGATGCAGTGTAAATGCTACGTAAAAAAAGTAGTGTCAGTCACTCTGGATACGTGGGTCTGCTAAATTCTTGTAATGTAATGTAATGCACAAAGATCGCACAAAAATTATTTGGTAGACATAGTTCCAAGAACTCTGTATGCCCAGGTTCAGTGATGCCACCTAATACATATGCACTGTCATCATTGATACAATGACCACATTGATTCAAACATTACTTAATGGAACCCACAGTTAACAACCGCAAAAACCCATTCTACAGCTTTCATATTTGTATATAACACAATGGTGCTTCATATTACCTTAAGCTGAAGGTCCCTCAGGGCATCACTGAATGCCTGAATACACAATAACTCACAACATACCCTTTAGTTCCCCCAGTACTGCTGCACAATAATAATAATAACAACAACAACAAAAAAATAATAATAGTAATATTTATATTATTAATAACAATGAGTAGTTTTAAGAAGATTGAAAACAAGTTTTAAAAAATGAGATTTGAGAGTCCTGATGAACTAGGGTGTTAAATATGAAAGGAAGTATGTATTTATTATAACATTTATGCATTGGATCAACTGATTTTAACATGTGAGTAACCATGTTGTGTTCTGCGGTCATCTTCAATGATGATTTATCAACTGGTCTGGTAATGTGAGAGTGATGTTTTTAAAATAAGGTGATCTTTGATTGCAAGTGTGTGAGCGCTTTCGACATGCTTCCATTATCAACGCAAAAGTATCCTCTTCAAAATTTGATTTGTTTTCTTTATGAAGTCACTCATGAATGTCTTCGTTGACATAATTGAACCAAATAGCGTAATAATGCGGTAAATCTTCACAATAGACGGCTGAAACCACAATTATGCCTTAAAGGCATTCAATTTTGTCGCTCACACCCATGTTTCAGTTTCATATTCATTGTTGTATCACTCTTAAACACTAATCGGTGCAATTACATAGTCCATGTACTATGGCTAATGCAGTGAGATGAATGTGAAAAGTCATCTATTAAACTGAGATTACTCCCCACTTGTGAAGGTTTGGTGTCTGGTTTTGTCGCCTAATCCTTGTTTACATTCTGTAGTCCTTGCCAAGTCAAGTCATACCCACGAGGCAATGCGTTGTCATGAATGACAATAATATTTAGCGTACTCAACATATGAATTGTCTCATTGGAAAGAACACCAAAATCAAATGAAAAACGTCCTCACTTCAAAAAATTACTTAATGCAAATTTAGATCAGTTGGGAATATCAGTTAAATACCTGAATATCAGATAAAACACCAAGGGGTCTATTTTCTGGCCTTTTTTTCGTGTGTGTTGCGAGCTGTTGCACTGGTGAAGTGGTATTTTTTTTGTGTGCAGCTGAGGCATTTGGTAATTTCCTGGCTCCCTATGCGCCAAAGTGGGAGAAGAGCCACTGCTGGCGGTGTGTCGGTCAAGATCGAGCAGGGGTTTGCAACTTTGGTGCAGATCCTTGCAATTTTCCTGTCCGTCTGGTCTGAGATTTGCCTCCTCAGCACATGTATTATATTATCATTATTATGCCCGCTCAGACCAGGCCTATAGCGTAACTGGCAGCTCAGCAGAGGGTGGATTGCTCTTTTCGGGAGTTTCCCATGCAATGTGTTCATGATCACAGCCGGAAAAATGCATACTTAGCATTTATTCTTTAAAAAAAAAACATTTTTAATTCCTGCATTTATTTCTGTTTTTGATAGTTTATGGCTGTTCTTAAATTGAACTGTGTTCTGTATCTGTTATTTTTCATACACGTCTGTAATAAGAAGAATGACAAAAAAACACAACTTGGACTTAACCAATCTTTTCCTGGAGAGGGTAGGAGGGGCCAGGTCATAGAACGTACATAGGAACTGGAGAGGGTAGGAGGGGCCAGGTCATAGAGTGTACATAGGAACTGGAGATGGTAGGAGGGGCCAGGCCATAGAGTGTACATAGGAACTGGAGATGGTAGGAGGGGCCAGGCCATAGAGTGTACATAGGAAGTAGCGATGGTAGGAGGGGCCAGGCCATAGAGTGTACATAGGAACTAGCGATGGTAGGAGGGGCCAGGCGGTGAAGCCTAGGAAGTAACAGGAAACAGCCTCTACTACATGTGCAAAAGAGTTAGCTGCCCATGAATTCAATGTGAATTTCGGAGTGGTGATGGACAACAGGTTGTCCCTCTCCAAGAACATCGTAGCGTCCAGATTTTTCCTGTACAACATCCGGAGAATCCGCCCCGTTCTCATCACCTACTCAACCCAGCTCCTGGTCCAAGCAATGGTACTATCCCGCCTGGACTACTGCAACTCTCTTCTGGCTGGACTACCGGCATCTGCCATCAGACCCCTGCAACTCATTCAGAATGCTGCAGCTCGTCTGGTCTTCAACCTCCCCAGACACTCCCACGTCACTCCCCTGCTCACTACCCTCCACTGGTTGCCTGTTATGGCTCGCATCAAATTTAAAACATTGGTCCTAGCATACTAGGCAGTCAAGGGATCAGCCTCAGCATACCTCCACAAGATCTTCAAACCCTACATGCCAGCCAGACCCCTCCGTTCTGCTACCTCAGGACGCCTGGCACCTCCGTTCTTCGCATTTGTGCTTCCCGATCACGTCTCCTGTCTGCTCTGGCCCCACGATGGTGGAATTACCTTCCCGTGGAGGTCAGAACAGCTGAGACCCTGACCACCTTCAAGCGACAACTGAAGACTCACCTCTGCAGGCTGCACCTCTCCCCATCCCTCCGTACCTCCCTGTAATATCTAAATTGACTGTAAGCTTAGGGTTGTAACTAGGTAGCTGTTTCTTCGTTGACTTAGTTAATGCACTTGTGTCTTAACTACTGCTTGTATTTTTTGCATAGGCTGTGTTGTTGCTGTTCTTGTTTGTGTTAGTGTTAATCAGATGAACCCACACGGTCCAAGCTAAGCTATGTAGTTGTTCGCTGCACTTGGAACAAATTTTACCAAGCGATACCCCCCCCCCCCCCCCATCCCCACCAAAATCCTAGGCTTACTTCCCGGACTTCAGAAGCTTAGGTTAGCTGAAGGCGTGCTTACCTGTCTCGTTAAGTCTGTATATCTATGATTCACTCTTTTACTCTTTTTGTATGAATTAGCTATTCGGTTATCAATGGAGTAACGTAACTATTGGGACAGAAACATGTTGTTATACCATATCTAATCTGATATAAGTGTATAAGTGGCAGTGGGCACTGTGATGGCTACTTCTCTACTTGACTGGCTGACTGGAATTAGCATGAGTTCATCCAGTGGTGCTGTAGCCTTGTGCCCACAGAGCTTACTCAGCTTGCTGTAAACATTTAGAGCAAACATTCCCTCAGAAAGTCAATTGTTCACAACTGCCTTAAGGCTGAAACTCACCCTAAAACATGCCCTCAATGTTTGCCTATCGTGCACATAATAGCCAACGCATGCTATTTACATTAATTCGCACCGACAAAGTCACCATTCAAGCTCCTTATTTGAAGTAAGGAACCAGACAGGCACACCCTTGCCTTTAAACAGCCATTTTTATAAACAGGCTTTTAGTTTGTTTATCTTAAGCAGGCTTTGCCCTCTCACACAAACTTGATGCGGAAACATAAGTCTGTCTGATATTCGAGGCCTCCGGCAATAAAAGTATTTGAGCAACTGGGTGAAACAGAACCTTCCTTTCGCAGGGAACCCATAGAGGCATAAAACATAACATACAGTATAACAGATATAGATCGGTCGGCTACTGGCAGAATACAGTGTGAAATAAACAACAATCCCCTGGCAATCACAAAAACAGCAGTCTTGAGCAGAGAACCAATAGCATCCCGGGTATGACGGATGATTTTTGAGTGTGAACATTGAACATGAAACTAGAAAGAATGCACTCGATAGAGTACAGGCCTCTGCCAAGGTACAACAATCTACCCTCGCATGAATGTGCGAAGCAAATGTCTCGATAATCAAGTCGTTACTTTTTGAGATATGTCTGGCCTGCTGGCAACACTAGAGGAAAGGTCATGGGGTCACAAAAATCCATAAGCAGGCGTGCTAAATTTTTTCTGTACAGGACAGAGATCTACCGACCTGTAGGTTTTCACATCAATCCTAACAAAGCACAGCTAGAGCAGTTTCTGCCCAACCCTGTTCCTGGAGATCTACCATTCCGTAGGTTTTTACTCCAACCCTAATAAAGCGCACACCCCATTTAACAGCTAGAGATCTCGCTGAGGTGCTAGCCCAAATTAGTAGAATCGGGTACGAGAAATTAGGGTTGTAATTTATTTCTTTATTATTTATTTGACAGGGACAGTGGGCAGCCTCTTGGTTGTCCCAGAGTTAGCCATCAAGCTAAATTTTACTGTCTTTGGGCAAGTGACAGTGAAAGACGGTGTGCGTATAACTATAAAATATTTGTCATTTAATACTTCTAAACCTGACACAGTTCCTTATACTGGTGGGTGTTGCGTTCCAAGTATCTCTTGCTACATTTGCTGTATTTGTTATCCAAATTCAGTTGATCTGTGTTGTAGCACACAATCACCGCTGGTGGATGTCCCAGTTTTCCTAGGCTTATTTGAATACTGCACAATGAATTTGTTCATTGGAGGAGGAGCAGGATCATAAGTTATCTCATACATCCAGCACGTATTTGCAAGGTGCACAAAGTTACTGTCAGGAGCCCACTGAGTGCAATATAAGTGCTGAATGGAGATACAAGTGTAATGAAAGAGCTAGAGGCAGCAGTGTAGTATGATGGTTAGGGAACTGGCCTTGTAACCTAAAGGTCACAAGTTCGATTCCTGGGTAGGGCACTGCTGTTGTACCCTTGAGCAAGGTACTTAACCTGCATTGCTTGAGCAAAGTACTTAACCTGCATTGCTTCAGTATATATCCAGGTGTAGAAATGGATGCAATGTACATGTAAGTCACTCTGGTCATGGGCATCTGCTAAATGCCTGAAATGTATGTAATCTAACAAGGTAGAAGGATACAAGTTATAAGAGTAAACTAAACAGTAAACTGTCAAAAGATAGCATTCAGGACCGCTACATGCTACCTATTGATCAGTAAACTGTCAAAAGATAGCATTCAGGGCCGCTACATGCTACCTATTGATCAGTAAACTGTCAAAAGATAGCATTCAGGGCCGCTACATGCTACCCATTGATCAGTAAACTGTATTGAAGCCAAACCGCTAGTTTACAAACTTGTTCTGACACACCCAGCGCTCACTCAACCGCTCTCTATCTCTCTCGACACTGATTCCCTCCCTCTGTGTGTATTTCGCTAACGGCCTGTTGCTCTGTTCCTTCGCGCAGCGCGGTGCCCACAGGAGCAGCGACAGCAAACCGCGACTCCGGTTTCAGGCGCGCTGACGGGCACGCGCAGCCAGTGACGCGCGGCCCGGCCCTCGCAAGAGCGGACGCCGCCAGCGACACTGGATCTCGCCGGAGCCACTGACCTCGCCCGATCGACTTTCAGCGCATCGAGCTACAGTCGCAAGCCGCGCGGTTTCTCAGCCCCGTATTTACATGCTTTCCCCACGCCGTTAAAGGTTCACGGAAATGGCAGGGCATGCATTTACTCACCTATTTTCCTTTTAATGGCATTGCTTAACCTCTAATCATTCACATAGTTGCAGTTTCCCTCAAAGTTACACAAATGCTTTATTCTAGCTGTTCCCAGGCTTTACATTGTTGGAAGATTCAGTAGCCAATCAGTAGGCGGTGTTGTGCATATCCCGCTCTTACAGCTCGTTTCCAGCCCAAACCACTGAAAAGAGAGCAAACTTTTTTTGTCCGTGACATTTCCTTCTGACATCTACGACGGCAATCGCAAACACGACATTTATTTTGCCTTTTTGTATAGCTATTTCCATTGATAAAATCGCATTTATTATTATTATTATTATTATTATTATTATTATTATTATTATTATTTAATGGTAAAAACATTTACTTCATATCCAGGGAGATAGCCAACTACTTGCACGTTACATGACATGTGTAGCCATTTAGTAATACGATCGCATTTCAGGCTAGAAAATAACCCGTTAATCCAGAGAAATTGCCGAGTTGTCTTAGAATCTTTATCGCAACAGAATGTATCAAGGCTGGCAGCCCGGATCAAATTTGTTGTGACAGCTGCCGTCCAAAACAGACATCTGAGAGAAGCTGCCTGCGTGCGTGTCTCCCCCAAGGCGTTACGTCATTGTTTTGCAATGCGCAGATGTAGTAAAAACATGCTGGCTTCGATAAGCGGAATCGATAAGCTCGGAGCCATACGATTCCAATGAATAGGACAACTTGGAACCGGTTCGCGATTCCCATGCCTATTTAAATGTGCCCAGCATTCCAAGGCTTGTTGTAAGACTCAGTAGCCAATCAGGACTTGAATACAAGTTTTTTGTAGAGGGCAAAAACTTTGATATTATTTAATTTCTTTTGTTGTTGTTGAAATGTACCCAGCATTCCAAGGCTGTAGGAATCAGTAGCCAATCAGGACCTTTTTCAAGTTTTTTGTAGAGTGCAAAAACTTTAATATTATTTATTTTAATTTAATTTAATTTCTTTTGTTGTTGTTGAAACCACAGAATTCCAAGTCTGTACATTGTTGTCAGATTCTTTGTAAGACTATGCTATGCTGTAAATAGTTGTTGATTTTTTGAAATGTGTGTTGAATAAATGACTTATTTATTACAACATTCACATTACGTAGTTATATTTTCAAATCTCCAGTCAGCTGTTAGCACTGACTTAATATAGGGCCCTATGGAATCTGTGTTATAGCTTTTTTAAATTCTCAATTCCACGATTCCGTTGGTGATTCTGTTATCACAGAAACTATAGGGCCCTACCTTAATGCAGCCATCAGTTTGTCGCTGGCCCGCGCCGGGCCCCCATCAAAAAAGACACTTGGCCACCGGGCCGCCGGCCCCCGTCAAGATACTTGCCAACGGGCCTAACAACTTTTCTGGAGGAAACCCTGTGCAGATATTTGATGTAGCTAGCCAGACATTGTGAATAAACCGTTTTTGGTTTGCGTTAGTTTCAGCAGCTGTTCAAACTAATTCTAGTTTATAAACCATAATGCTAATGATACTTCCAGTGAGAATTCTTGAATCATAAACTCATGACTCTCTTTCTTAATGATGTTCCTAATGGTTGCTCAGTAAGCCTTGATCTTTTGATAACTGAATAACTCAAATCAACAATATTCCAGTTTCACGGAACTTCACTTTGGTGTCGCATCATCATCGAGTAAAAATGTCTGTAAATGCGGAACTGTGCTCCCTGCGCAAGCTCACCCCTCACGCCCACAACTTCATCTCTCCAAAGCTAGTGCCTGCCGTCCTTCTCAAACTGCCAACTTCACAGGCTGGCCAGGCACCGCTGGTCAGGGCGAAGGTGAGAAAAACTGCATGAGGGGTGTGGTGTAGCGCGACCGTTGGTTTATTTATACGCATATTTAAAAGCATGGGGTGTCACATGAATTAGAAACTGCAGGCCTATGCTTACGTTAGCTGGTGAAACCACAGACACCTTCAACAGCAGAAACGAACGCCAAGTCCTTGTTGATGAACAAGCCATCGTTACAAGAAGATTGTATGGAAGGGAACTGGTTTTCAGAGACCGACAAGATTCTTTAAGGCACTTATAGGATTATCTTTATGAGTACCACTGATTTAGTTGTGAGGGAATTATAGCAATTAATAGTAGTGCACATTGCCAATTCAGAGCAAAGCAGAGCCCTAGCAGTGATACAGGCACTGTACTGAGCTCCGCTTTCTCGCACCGGTACATTTTTATGTGCTGTTTGCAATGCTGAAAATATAATTAACTTACTTATAAATTTGTTTATATCATAAAATATTTGTTCATTTGTTTCATGCATAAAATGCAATGCAAAATGCTTCAGATTTGAGGATAATGAATAAAGCAAAATGAAACCAATAAACAGTATACAAGATTCCACAATAAATACAGTAATAAAATGAGGTAATTAAAACAAGGCAGAGACAAAATTTTAGAAATAAAATGAGAAACAGGCCATCATTAAAGCCAAATAAATGAAGATATAAGCAAAATATACCAGGCAATCAGGAAAGCGTACATTGCATCAAAGCGCGTGCATCAGATTTCCTGGCCACGTCAGGGGCCAGAATATTAAAGAAGGTTAAAGATATCATTTGCAAGAGGGTTTCGCAATGGAAATATTTACATAATCACTATTGTTTTCATAGCATTTCCAAATGTCCTGTGAGAATAACTGCAAACTTGTGCATTACCTAGTTGAAAATATTTCATTAAGGAGGACAATAGGCCAGCACACATTGAGATACACCTTATATACTTAGGGTTAGGACAAAACAACCTATGCAGCATATCGAAAAAATTAAAATAAGCTATTTTTAAATAAAATCTGAGATGTCAGAACACAGCTCTATCCATGCCTGCACAGTGGAGGGTCTTGCTTTATTAAGCTTCACTGTATGTTCCACTGTGTGTTCCAGGTTCACAATTCTTTGAAGAGTGCAGGTCCAGTATTTACACTTCCACATATCTGGTGTAATCTACAGCTGCAGAGGTGTTTTTTTTTTTTTTAAGCAGATGTGAAACCTGCAAAAATCAGCCTTTTTTTTTTACTTAGGAGTTAAAATTAGATTGGAATCGACACTCAGCAGGCACAGACCTGAGTTGCAGGTAAACTCATTCTTAGTTAATTCAATTAAAGATGTCCAAGAGTCATTTATGTTCAGCTTGTGGAAGGGCATCGAACATTGTTCAGTTCATGCCCGTAAGTGTCATGCTTTAAGTTAAAGAAAGGTGAAAAAGAGGTTCATTTGTACACTATGAAAACGACGGTAACAAATGTACCTCTCTGTCTTGGCCCTGTTTTTTTAAAAAATATCTCCCTTGAAAATTAGATGAAGACTAGTACATGATTCACACCATGTTTCACTTCAATATTGCCTACATTTCATGAGAAGACTTGGAATAATTTTTATACTGAAAAATGGCTGAAAATGCAGTTTGCTGAGATGCCACTGGTGGGGGTTTATAACAGGTCATAACTTGGTTGGTTGGCATCTATGGCATAGCTTAATGTTGATTGGGACTACGGTTCATAAGCAGGTTTTTCAGTATTTTTCAAAACATTGTAAATGCATATGGCAGCTTTGGATTTGTTTCTCTCAGAAAAACTATTCTTGCTTTCGCTCCCCTCTCTCTTTTACTCTACCATCTCTCTCTCTCTCTCTCTCTCTCTCTCTCTCTCTCTGATGAATCTTTTCGATTTGTTTCTCTGGGAACAAACACTTCAAAAGTTATGTCTTGTCAAAGTCTGGGTGCTTTATATAGCGCCCCCTTAAGGAATTATTGTGCCAAAATTGATGTGTGTCTTGAAAACACATTTTCAAAATAATAATAATAATAATTTTCAATTCGTGTTGCATGAAAATATATCATTTCGATGTTCTGATTCACATCCTTGCCCACTCACGCTCTTTCCCTCTCCCTTAATCTCTCACTCTCACCCCACATCTCTCTTCACTGCTTCCCTCCAACTCTCCTTTCCTCCATCTCTCTCTCCCTCGCTCTTTCACTCCCTCTCGCTCTCTTTCGTTAGTTAATCAAGCATCGGATCATCTCAGATAACCCGCTCTGCTGTAAAGCGGATATGAATCGCACGCCAGAAACAAGATCACACTCCTTATATAGACAGAACACGACAGCGTCCCAACGGGCATAGTACTGTACCTCCACACTGTGTCGCCGCTACCTCCCACAGACGGACCGCTACAGAGCGCCTCGGTCGTATGTCTCTGTGCTGTCACAGAAAACAAAAGAAAAACTAAACAAAACTTAATTTTATCTTGGTGTCAATAAAACGATGATTACCCGATTGGGCCAGACAGTACTTGTCATGCTTTAAAAACCTGATACAGCTGTTTATAAAATAGAGTGGCCTAAATTAGCCTATCCAATGGCCCATATTCATTTGAAATGCCCTGTCACCATGGGCGTAAATTCCTATATAACTAGTACTGACGTGTCCCTATCATTTTTTTGGCAATGTGATTTTGCCCCAATCGCTTTAACTAAATAAACATGTTAGAACAAAACGAACGAACGTCACTCTTTATATCGACGTCTTTAGGACCATGTGGCTACTTGTCGGAGTAACATAGACGCAGGAGAGAATCGTTGAAATATGGTAGCTATTGTTGTTCACTACGTTTTAGCAGGCATGCAAAGATGATAACGTTCGTGAAAGATTTCGAGAAAAAGGGAAGTGATTGAAATTCGATCACAATGAAAAAGTTTTATAATGGTGCATCTAAAACTGTTTTCCCCCCAATGAAACAATTGAAATCTAAACGGTTAAACTTAAACTGATATATGTAGCCTATTTAGAATCGTGTTATTCACTTGGAATAGGCTATTAATGGAAGGTATTAGCTGATGACTTATTTGACTTAGGCTAGTTGTCATTTTTTCCTCAAGCAGGAAAAAGTTAAATCGGAGTTGAGGGAAGTTGCTGAACTTAAATAATCTGTAGAACAAATTATATTGAACAAATTAAAAATGTATATTTTTAGTATTTTAAAAATACATTAGCCTAAATGTATTCATAAATGTATTGGGGGCAACATATGAACTTATCTCAAATAAAAAACACCTCTTTCAGCATTAGATTTCAACACAATTCAAATAGTTCTCATAGAAAAACATTTAACATAACTACCTGACCTAAGTTCTGACAAGAATATGAATTGGCTCTGTGCTGTTAGGATATTGTTACATGCATTCCTGCTACTGTGATTTTGTGCTTACATTTCTATTTCGTCTTTAAGCCGCCCAGCAGCAGCACAGCGTTGTTGTTCTGTTGAATTGAAATAAAAGAAAACTGGGTCTGAAGCCAGTAGACACTTGAGGAAGAATCATCAGTGCAAGATGGGAACTTCTGCAGTGCGAAAAGGATGTGGGCTGCTCATCGGGTTAGACGTCTGGCTCTGCATGCAGACCGCAGACACGCAATGGATTCACTCGCGGGGGTGGAGACTATCAGAGATGGTGGCGAAAACGATAAGAAAGTCGTATTAGCGTTTTGTAAAACAAGCGGCCAACCAAATGAAAACGGTGTCCGCAACAGCGCATGATGACTGTGATAGCCGATTTCATGTCCACGCCGAAATCCAACATTATACAGAAGAATTGGTAGGCTGTTCTGGTTTCGGTGAGAAGTAATGAAATGTTCTCATACTTGTCCAAAGGTGTTTTGCTCACGGACTGTCATATGTTTTGTGATAATTAATGATCGGTTCTAAAGCAGTCATTAAAATATTTTGATGAAAATGCCAGTAAAACAATTTCGTGAAAACTCGATTCACATGACAGCCCACTATATCCTAGCCCCGGCCTATAAGGTGCCTTTATTATTATTTTTTGTTTTGTTTTTTGTTGCATATTTAAGAGGTGCTCTATGTTCGACAGCTTTGTTCAGGAAAATACTTTCTATAGGCCTGTGTGTCACTCAATACCGTTCCGTACGCCGTTATGAAATTAATTTGATGCTAGCGCTTATAACTGAAAACTAGCCCAGTAGGTCCAGAGCACAACCGCCACACCCCAAAGTACCACCAGACTAGAGGCTGCAACCACTCTGGGGCGGGGACCGTGTAATTTGACGTCGATAATATATCATAGAGCGCCCGGATAGACCGCCTAGTTTTAGGTACAAGAGGCTACCTGCGCATATGAAGCGCTGAAGGAAATATAGCCTACGCACCACCAGAGTTTTAGCCATCATCATCATCATCATCACTTTTTGTTATACAGCATGATGAGTTCCAGTAGCTTGGTGAAATTTATGCTTTTTACTTCCTTTGTGATATTATTGACTTTACTATACTTTTATCAAGAAAAGATAACATGTTCATCGCCACCGCTTCCAAGGTAAGTCTATGTTTATTCATTTCTTTCGAGTGAGTAATGACTAACAGTCGTCATTTTGGGTTGGGACACTTGCAGTCGGTTGGAGCTCTAAAATAAAGCAGTTCTCCCAACAAATAGATTTTTACGTCAGTGATAATTTCCGTAGCAAGCAATTGGCCAATTAAATTACAAAATAATAATAATTTTAAAAAAATGCCGGGGCTTTGTGCTGTGGAGTGATAGAGTGTGTTGTGTTGCGTTGCGCAGTATGCTTTATTTTTTTAAACAGCAGTACGCATACAAGTTCTGTCGGTGTTTTAGCGCAAACAACCGAGAATAAATTAATGTAGGCCTACTGTAGTTCTGATACGATGATTAATGTGATAATAATAATAACGGCTGATGAATTATGTTTACCTGTGTTAACTCATATAAATGTGAAATTAATTGTGCGATAATTACATATATGTTTTAGAACTGTTCAATTACTTGGTTGCGTATCTAAGTACAGAATATGCTGTTAATGTTGACTGTATTTAAAGAATGTAAACTGTTTACGTCGCTCTGGGTCTAAAGGTGGGTTTCCGGATAACGTCGGATCATATAATTAACGGGTGTGTAGCCTATGTTCTTAAGCAACGAACGTTCTCGCGTTAAGTGGGTTTCACAAATAGGCTACAATCGTTGTACGAACTCTTAAGAGGAACTTAACAAAGAGCTTCTATGCAAAGCGCGTTCCTGCAAAACATGTCATGAGTTTGTAGGCTACTTCAAACAACACTGAAAAATGAAGTGGTCAAATTGTGGTTGGAATATCGAGTTACCATTAAACTATTACCATTTGGACTCCTAGTGTCTAAATAGGCTACATAAATATTAAAACAAAATACTCCACGAATAATAGGCTAAATAAACAATTTCCCGAAAATTACCCACCCCTGGCACACATCAAAGTTGACAGAATTTATTCTCATTACGTATTTTTCTGCACATTTTGGTTCAGGCGCAGATGAATCTGAAGTGTAGACATGACATTTCGCCTATTCTCCACAATGCAGGGGTGGCAATGTTTAGGCCTTATTTATGGAATTGTACAGGTGCAGCAATTTGTTTTATTAATAAAACGTAATTAGGTTATCATGAATGGTATTTAATTGGATTACAAATAATCAAGTTATGTAACATTGCCATGTTTAACTGAATACAATGTGTCAGTGAATCATATTCAACTATAGTTTTTATTCTGTGGGTGTATATTTTATTTTTACAATATTTACTCTCAGTATGAAAAAGAATAGACAACGAGACTACTAGACTTTTTAGGCTGTTGTAGGAAATGCCTCGAAAGCGCATGCGTATTGTGTGGCTGCGAGCGTACGGCTGCGAGCGGTATCTTAAAAATAAACGGAAGAGGCACTGTCGTTAGGAATATGTCTGGGAAACCCATGTTATTTTAAGAATGATTGTAAGAGGCGTTTAAAGAGATTCTTAGACATTAACAAGCGTTCAGGAAACGCGCCGCTGAGCTGCTAAATCAATTTTTCAATTTCAGTGGCTAACGGATGAGAACCACGTAAAGAAGGATTTCGAATCGGAGACTCTTACTTATCGGGACCATCAATACCTGCGATTTTTCGTGTTTGTTCCTTGAATGATTTGTTGACAAATCTTGATGCTGGAGGCAATACTTTTGGTGACAGATGAAATAATTCCTGAAATTATGCTTGTTTAATGTCAAATAGGGAAAATGTACGGTATACTCGAGGTACAACAGGTGTCCTCATCACAGTATGCTCTACATCATCCTGCAATTCATGAAAGTTTTCTGAGAATCGGTTGGAAAATAAATTCACCAGCCATACTACTTGCAGATTAAAACACACTCATTTTACTTGCAGATTAGCAAATTACTCACTTTTCAATTGATCCCAAAGGTGTTGCATGGGGGGATGTTGAGGTCAGGGCTCTGTGCAGGCCAGTCAAGTTCTTGCAGACCGATCTTGAAAAAAACATTTCTATATGGTCCTCGTTGTGTGCCCGGGGGCATTTTCATGTTGAAACAGGAAAGGGCCTTCCCCAAACTGTTGCCACACTGTTGGAAGCACAGAATCATCTAGAATGCCATTGTATTAAGATTTGCCTTCACTGGAACTAAGGTGCTGAACCCAAACTATGAAAAACAGCCCCAGACAAAGGGGTATCCGAATACTTTTGGTCATATTGTGTTCAGAAACCTTGGGTGAGTTGTTTGGAGCTGTAGCCACTTGGTGTTTGTGCAATAAATGTATTTGCATTGTATCCCTCCCAGATTCTCTCGACCATACATACATTTAAATGTTCACATACGAGAGAGAGACAGAGAGAGAGAGAGAGAGAGAGATGCATTTAAATAAATATTTTATGAACTTCTAAGAGAGACGAGCATTGGGAATGAAGGTTGTTTGGAACTGTAGTGTTTCTATGGTACCTTATGCCAATCTAAAGAATTCAGATCAGTTCATTGGAATTGTTACTTACGTAACTGCTTCCTTATTTTCAACTGGCTACTCTTGTTCTGTAGCTATAAATCTTAGTGTAAATGATCCGGTCATAAATCCAACATCTGATTTGATACGGAACACTTCCTTTACAGTGAAACACTATCTTTGTTTTCACGTGATCTGTTTTTATTCAGCCAATTCTTTATACCTTCTTTTCCTTATAGCAGTGCAGTTGTTTGGGAGTGTCCGTTCTCGTAACAACCACATTTGTTTGATTTTATTATCATGGAAAAGTAATGCA
>NC_049217.1:6453212-6638212 GCF_013347855.1 Anguilla anguilla
AAAAGGTCATCGGTGCAGCTTTGTTAAAGTATTTGTACATCATTGATTCATGTTAACAACTACATTAGTGAATGCCAGTTCATATTCGAATGAGAAAACTGGTCATGTATTTGTTAATGGTTAACTACTTATAAGTTTATCCTATGTTTTGTTGATGCATAAATAATCATGTAACTAATATATTAATGTATAATGTACTAACTAATGAAAAGTTAATTTCATGCTCATAGTATTTGGACATCATTATTTCATGTTAACAACTACATTAGTTAATGGCAATTCATGTGACCTTAATGTACACAGTTAGTCTAATGGAGTAGCTGCTGTCTCGCTTTCATACATATCGTTTATATGTCAAACGACTGTACCTCGCAAGGACAATGTGAATGTTTGGTCGACGCGTGCTATCCGCAGAACGTCCATAGAACGAGGGCCTGCCACATCTGTCCGAGGCTCGTAGCAATCCGTTCGGCTATGGCTGTGCTCAACTTGTTTGAGGCAGTCTGACTGATTTTGTAGCGATTTGAACATCCTAAAATTGACAGCCCTAATTATATTATTTCACACTAAAGCAATTGCTTGGAGAATAATGATTAAAATTTCACCTCTATTATTTGGTACTTTACACACCCCTCTTTTCCAAGGATTAGGCTACGACTGTTCTTCTATCTTGTTTTATGATATTGGAGAACATTCATCTGAACACATCTCTTTAGATGGCACCACGGCTACCCAGACTCCCTTTAGATATCCTTTCTTTCTTACATTTACTTTTGGATAATGTTATTAGTATACCTGCATGAAGATTTAATACTTGTATAGTGTTACTTTTGTCACAGTACAAATTGTTGGCTAACATTAGGTTTTATGTTTCCTCCGGGTACTCCAGGTTCCTCCCACAGTCATGAGACTCTAAAGTGCCCCTCGGTACGAGTGTGCGGGTGAACGGTGTGTGTGCCCTACGTTGGACTGGCGACCTGTCCTGGGTGTATTCCTGCCTCTCGCCCAATGCACGCTGGGATAGGCTCCAGCACCTCCCATGACACTCACCAGGAATAAGTAGATTAAACAATGGATGAGTGGATGGATGACATATTTCTGTTCAGTAAAATGTTGGTTTTATTTGTGAGCTGAAAAATGATTAACTACACTGACTGGGAAATGAATAACCTTAGTTTTATATTTTAATTGGGCGACATAGCTCAGGAGGTAAGACCGCTTGTCTGGCAGTTGGAGGGTTGCCAGTTCAAATTCCACCCTGGGCATGTCGAAGTGTCCTTGAGCAAGACACCTAACCCCTAACCCCTAACTGCTCTGGCGAATGAGAGGCATCAATTGTAAAGCGCTTTGGATAAAAGCGCTATATAAATGCAGTCCATTTACCATTTACCAATTGTAACCTAAGGACACTGATTAAAACATCCTCCTTGGGCTCAAAGTCACTCATAGAGCACACTCATTGTATGAGCTACCACCACCCTTCCCTCACAGGGCCTGTTGGTTATCATGCTGAAATGGACAATTTCATAGTAGGAGCAATATTTTACATGAACATATGTAACCAATTGCTTGCATAACCAACCTCCCAATACCCCGAAATACATCAATTTGTTCCATTATTAAGTTTTCAGATATTTTTTCTGTATCCACCAACTCATTACATTTATTTTGTAGTGTAGGAACCATTTTTCTTTTCTAATTTAACCTGTGAAATGTACCATTGTGAAACCCTTGCTTAACCCATTCAGTGGCTGACATGGTATGGTAACCTTGTTAACCTTGATCCAGTGTCTAATTCTGTTGCCTTTGAGGTTTCAGTGAATGTGGCTGACCTATGGAGTGGCTGGTCCATGTAGAGAGAGCTGAAAGATAAAAATGTTTAAACCTTATTATTTTATTTTATTTTTTTAACTTTCAAATTTCATTTCACTGAGCACTTTAGGGCATATTTGATGGTAATAAAGTCTTTCAATTGTATTAACCCACTGCCCAAGTAATGAAAGCCAAATTAATTATATAAAAATAAATATAACTACATTTTAGCCGCCTTTGTTTGTAGCCACAGAGTAATGCCAGTGAGCTTCCTGTTTTCCACTTGGGAAATTGTGGAAAACCATGGTTCCTGAATCCTGTGGTTAACACCATCATTTAATAACAAACTTACATTTGCCTTTCCTAAGGTAATCCCCAACATTTTTAAGCTCTTTGTTCTAATCTTGGCGCCCCACCTTGCCGGTGTTTGGTGATACGGGTCCCGCGGGTTTTGGTTTTTGTTTTGGCCCGTATCACCAAACACCGGCAAGGTGGGGCGCCAAGATTAGAACAAAGAGCTTAAAACAACAGCAAAAGAAGCAGTGTATTATCATCAGGCTGCACTTTAATGTGTTGGATGACACGCCCCTCTCGCTTCTTGGCTCATGAATAATTAATGAATGCTTAACGGTGAGCCAGGGAGAGACTGCTCTGATCCACTACAATGCGCATAGCCGTGGTCAGGCGATATGCATAGCCATGCCGCCCTAGTCTCCACCTTATTCGGGGCTGGGCAGGCCCAGGATCTCCAACCGGGGATCTCTGTTCAGCACAGAGGAGGACATTTCCCTTTTTCACACTTTTTTTGTTCATGACTCCTTAAAGTGAAGTGAAGGAGAGTCCCTGTTCCAGTGGATGAAGAGAGAGGAACAGGAGAAGGAGTTTATGAATACAAGTATTTATAAAACTGCTCTGAACCTGTCTTGCCTTGGGGATTTATCACAAGACCGTGTGTTTACGTCACCCTCTTTCTCTGTCTAGTATAGTGACTCTCTGTTGCCTGCTGTCTCCGGGCAGAGTGTGACATTAGGAAAGAGTCAGTCTGTGTCATTCGTTGTTTGCTCTATAACAGACATTTTTCCAAATTCTAAAAAAAAAAGCTCAGTTTATTTCCTTCAGATCCACAATACCATTTTTAAACTGGTAGTGTTATTACAAATAATCTTCAAATCTAGCTGCTAATGTGTTTTTCCAGCCTAGCATCCATTTTGGACACTTGTCTACATTGAGTGCAATCTTAAGAGTAGGGCTGCAGGACTCTTGACTGCAGATTTTGTCACAGACTGATGAGGACTGCACAGAGACAGTGAGATAAGGACACGAGGGTAAGGGGTTATATTACATTACATTTGTTTGGCGGACGCTTTTATCCAAAGCGACGTACAGTAAGTGCATACCAAAGGCCATTGGAACAACTACAGAACACAGGTCCGATAAGGTCCAATACTCATTATGTAACAGTTATTCATAGCCATGAGCACATTAAACCCAGTTCACACAGTAAGCAGAGGCTAGGTCAGAAAGTTATGGTAGGTCAGCCTAGGAGCTGCAACATCAAGATAACATCAGTTCTGTTTGGATTGAAATTCAGTTAATGTATTGAAAAATTCTTATAATATTGTGTGGGGGGTTATTAATTAAATTTGAATTAATGGGTGCCCTGCCATAGATTGGCGGCCTGTCCAGGGTGTATTCCCTGCTTCTCGCCCAATGCACGCTGGGATGGGCTCCAGCACCCCCCACGACCCTGCTCAGGATAAGCGGGTGTAGATAATGGATGGATGGATTGATGGGGAAGAGGATATTGCGGAGCCCAGAGGTTCAGCGTATCTGGACAACAGGAGGGGGCTGAGAATGGAACTTTGAGACGCACCTGTAGACGGGCTGTGTGGAGGTGAGGTCACGCCAGGCAGCATGTTAAGAACAGTCAGAAAGCGAGGTGAACCAGGGCTGCCCCCATGCCCTGCTGATGAACACCTCTCCATTTGTTGTGGGGGGGGGGGGGGGGGGGGGGGGGGGGGGGGGGGGGGGGGGGGGGGGGGGGGGGGGGGGGGGGGGAACTTGGCATATTAATAAAGAGAAGATGTGATAAAGTGATGGAAACAGATTTTTTGTATAAATGATGACTCTTCAGAATATTTGCAAAACAGTAGTTGATGGAGATGCACACTGATTCACGGTTTCTCTCGCCGACTTTTCGGAAATATGCTTAACATTCGCAGAACACTTGGATGGAGCTTAGCGTCTGGGGAATTACTGGCTTTGCAGCCAAACTGACTAGAGCTGATATGATGTCATGTCTGTATGTGGAGTTCTGCTTGAAAGTGTGTTATATTGTTGTAGTGGGTAGGCAATGCTTTAATTACATAATTAGTTACATACTGTAAGTGCAGTCATGTTTTTAAGGAGAAAACACTAAAGATGTGGAGCGTTTAAACAAATGATGTATTCTGTCAAAAAACAAAAAAACAAAAACAAAACTGTCATGATAGTTATGTCCAACACACATTGCTTTTCAGAATGGGTCCAAATTGATTTGATATCTCCACCTTCCACAACTGTGTAATAACTTGAACAATTTCCATGCATTATCACCAGCAACCCTTGAAATATTCATCACAGAGAGCTTCTGCTGACAGCAGCAAAGATCGCTGGTATTGATTGCACGCATTAAGAGCATATCCTCTTGAGACGATAAGATGAGGAAATGGATGTTACTTCAGTGGATGTAGTAAACCCAAAATGGCATTGCTTTGGGATGAGGCTCGCTTGGATTCTGTGAAATGGTTTACTGAAAAATCAGTTGTAACTTGGCATAATTATGATGTCCATAATTTGGAACACTAAGAGATTGTGGTTTTTTTTTTTTAAATAGAGGGTGTGTGTTTTTGTATTTGTAATGATAGTATTATGTTGACATAATTTTTAAAGATAAAATACAATTTATTTTTTAGTAGTGCATGCATAATATGTAGAAATGTGGGAAAGAACAGGTGGGTCACATTACTATTGTAGTTAACATGAGTAATGTAGCAAACTGAAAACCTACCGTACACGAGCAGTCTCATTGGGGCTGCATCTAATGTTGTGCTTGCTGAATGCTAACTCAGCTGGAAGTGATGCGTGATAAGCAGGACATCAGCCAATAAAGGTTGTTCCTCGCACACTGGCCTTTGTGGGTAGTGTGACTGTGTATATTACAGGTGTAACCAGTTAGTATTGTTTGCGACAATGTAGTTCACCCAAGTACGAGATGTTCCTGCTTCAGGAAGATCAAGGGATGTTGAGCCAGGAACATGTCGTACTTGGCTCAGGAGCCTGGGGTTGTTCAACACAGATTGATGACATCAGAGGACAGTGATTGGTTATGCTCCTGAGCCTTTTCAAAATTCCCTCTGAAACGCTCCAGTTTCCAGATAGGTATGCTTCTATGTGCGCCATGTCTCTGCATTTCTGTTCGCATGATTGAACAAAGTCATAGATTTAGTGAAAATACTTTAGTGGCACCTTATTTCCGCCATTCATATGTGTATATGAGCACTAGTTTAGTGGGTAGTATTTGTTGCGGAGGTAGTGCAGTGCCTAAATGAGCTAAGAAAACTAGCTAGTTTGTAGTTATAAATTGCTGGTAACACTTAACGGTTCATAAATTAATGCTTAACTAACTAATTCATTTGTCAAACTGGGTTGAATTTGTAGCTCAGCTAGTGCAGTGCCTAACTGAGCTAAGATAACTAGCTAGTTAGTAGTTAAAATTTGCTGGTAGCACTTAACAGTTCACAAATTAATGCTTAACTAACTAATTAATTTGTTACACTGGGCTGTGTAACATTTGAGTAATTTGTTACACTGGTTAACAGAAATGCTGTTCCAGTGATGTTGATCCAGGAGCATATCCTACTCACCTAAATCATGTCATGCTAGTATTTGGCCACAAAAGACAGACACAGCTTCACAGTTCAAAGGGCAATGAACGATTCCTCAGTACCTCGTTAGCAGCTGGTAATTATTAGTGCTCAGCATCGGCGCTTGTAGTGAGCTTCAGCGTGGTGATCGCAGGATGGCGTCAATAGGGAAACGCCATTTTCAGTTCTGTGCACGTATCGCTGGGTGCAGACTTCAGCACTGTGCTTTCTCCTGCGCCGTGTAACACACCGAGCGCGGCCAATAGCAGAGGAGGATGCAGCGTTTACGGGGAACATTTGTGCGGTGTTCTGCCGTGTTCTCCGAAGACGTTAGGCCTGAGCGTATAGTACTGGCCTTCTGAAATGGTTATGAATAGCAATTTGTGTGTCATTGTAATGTTTTATAGTTACGTATCCTGATAACGTGCCATTTTAGAGCAATTAGCGAAACTAACGTACCCTTAATATAGCTACTGTGCCACTGTTTTTCAGTGCTTATGAATGTGTTATGGCTGTAGCTGGCGAGCCTTGTGTTATGAGACGATGTAGGCCAGACCGTGACTGGAAATGTGATAAGGTTAATGAGCGGGCAATGGGTACTGGAAATGCTGGAAATGATACTGCAGACCGCCAAGTAACTCTGGTCCCTATCCGCCTGTCCAATATTAACTAAAACCCGGCTAGAGTAGCATTTAGAAGGGAACGTATTCTTAGAGAACAACAAGATCTTATGCGGGTATCTTTATGAGAGCTACTAATTTAGTCAGGTGGGAATTATTTACCTCCGGCAATTAATAGTTGTGCACATTGCCCCTCTGAACAAGGCGAGCCCTAACAGTGATAGACACTGTATTGAGCTCAGACCTTTGGATTCAAATAATTTTCCATGCTTTACTGATCTTGTCTGGTGTATTGAAACCAATGAAATACTCTCAAAAAGTGCAAACCCCGCCTTCTGGTCATATTGGCAGGCACAATTACACCAGGCAAAATCAATAGAGCACAGAAAAGTATCTGACTCAGGTCTGATCGAGCTCCACTTCCGTGCACCGGGGCACTGTTATACACTGTTGGCGACGCTGAAAATATAATAATAAACTTTGTTTGTTCTTCTGTTTCGTACATAGCATGCAATGCAAAGTGCTTCACATCTGAGGACAAAAATAAAAGCAAACATCATAATGACATAGGCTAATAGAAAATTAATTGTGAAGAATTCACATGGCTCTGTATATTTGCAGTGTCATGCTTTTGTGATGCTTATGTGTGCATAATTAATGTTTTTTGGAGAAATCTTCCCACATTAATCAAACAACAAAATCATGTTGGCCCACTGGAATATGGCTTGTTTAGATTTTGAAAAACAAATTGTGTTTTTACAGATGTATTGAGAGTGTATGATTTGTGTATGTGTGTTACTTGTTTCTTTGTTTTTTTTTAAATAGTGAAAACATTTTATTAATATAGACGTGTATTAGTATTTGCACAGACCAGTAATACCAAGGAATTTTATGTGAGCAATAGCAGTCCATCATCAAAACCAAGCTTACCTGCTTCGGCAAAGACTTGCAAATCCTGAACAAACAATGCATAATTGGGTATACTATATGACTCATCAGAAATGAGTAACTTTCCAAAATGAAGAAACATGAATTAAAGTTTATCTCACTGGTTTGGCAAAGGCTACCATTGTAGGAGAAGGCTATATATAGACAGATTAGGGATGTAAAGAAAGTGAGGGCAGAGCCTGCGGGTTTTCCATGCGTAATATTGCCCTGTTCTCATTGCTTAGCGCTGGCTATCTTTGTGCAGCATTCAGAGCCTGAAGGTCCAGTCTCAACAAGTTCCCTGCTCCTGCCTCAATGGGGCCACAGCTCTGAAGAACTACGTCAACAAGGATAAGTTTGATGACATCATCAGACGGAGGGCGGAGGAGTACAAAAAGCATCAGATACGGTGAGGGAGCTTTGGCACGGTTGCCAGATCCTGTGTTGCTGTGATCTTCCATTGTTATTAGGACTTTGGGTCTTGTGCGTGTTCTTGTGGGGTGCTGTAAATATACTGATTTATAATATGTAACCGTTAAACGGTAAAAATACAATTCAGGGAGGGGGAGGGCAAGGTCTACAAAACGTGCTTTGAATCTACTGAAGAAATTCTAATGCCCTTGGGTGACCTAGAATTAGTTTTTGCTTATGTGGTTCAGTTAAACATAAGAAATATCATTTGTCCTTTTTTTTTTACAGGAAAAAGCCACCACCAAGCAAAGTTCTGTTAGCGCAAGCTAACTCTCCTCTGCAATATCCAATCCAAGGATTCACAGTTATTCCTCTTCAGAAGAGCCTCATACCAGGTACTGTAACGTAATCTTTTATTCTGATGGAAAGCAACAGATAAACAATATCATATCATAAAAATGTCAGATTGGAGGACAGAAGCCAAATTTGTTTTGACTTTATAGTATAAGAGGGATAGTTATGTCTGTGGCTAACTGAGTTCAATTGACAGTTAATGTAATATAACCTTAAAGTGCAGTATCCTTACTGTTGTGGGGTTAATCCACTTCTAGTGTCATAAGAGGGTTTGTTTCCTGTTTTATATAATTCTGGCAGTAAAACACTGTGTTGGGTAATAGCTATATTTCGCTATAGAGAACACTGTTTTTGGTGATAGCTATGCCTCACCATAAAAACACTGTGTTTGGTGATAACTGACTTGCTGTAAAGAACAGGGGAGCAGTGGGGTGGGGGCAGGGGGCAGGAGGGTAGGGTCAGGGGGGTGTGTGGAGACCAGTGGCTCCGCTGCACCTAAAACCCTGCCGGTATAGCAGGGTCTGTGGGGCCTCGGTGAGAACTCCTCAGTCATCAACTGTAGAGTTCCTCCTTGACCTACCAGGCCCTTTGCAGTTACAGAGTTCACCAGTGCTCTCTTTATTCTTCATGATGTTCCAAACAGTGGATTTTGGTAGGCCTAATGTTTGGCCTATGTCTCTGACTGTTTGTTCTTATTTCTCAGCCTCATAATGGCTTCCTTGACTTTCACTGGCACAACTCTGGTCCTCATGTTGATGAACGGCAATAACCGACTCCAAAGGCAATCAAAAGCCCAGAGGCAAGGCTAGATGCTGAAAGCTGTATTATATTTGCACTTAGGAAAAATTGAACAAACCTGATTAATCAGAAACATCCGTGAAGCCACTTGTCGCAAACATTATGGTGCCCTGAAATGAGGGGCTATGTAAAAGAAAAGTGCTGTTATTTTTACATGGTGAAACAAAACACACACAGCATATGTACACACACACACACACACACACACACCAGCCACTTTATTAGGTATACCTGCACGGTAATGCAAATAGCTTGCCCCACGAAACAAATATCAACGACAAATATCTCTTCGCCACAACTGAGACTAGTGCAGCTTTGGTCTTCTGAGTATACTTTATTATTTAGAAATTCTGAGCTGTTTTGGCACGTCCATCCTTATCCCTTGATCAGCCAGGTTTCAGAACTTTCGTGCCCTGTACATTGAGCAAGTGAGTCAGTGTCCCAGAACAACAGTAGATGATGTCACAGATGCACAGGAAATTTATTACCAAGCCCCTGCCAGAGATTGGGCGGCTCCCAACGCCAGGCTCTTCTCAACCACGTTGTGAGATCCATACTGAGAAGCACGTACTCCTTAGGTATCCCCTAGGAATTGCTTATGTTTGGATAGTGCCACAGGACTCAAAATACTGCTGTAAATGCAACCACAACACAAGTGCTAGTCCAGACCCAGCCACAGCACAAGTTCTGGTCCAAACCCAGCCACAGCACAAGTGCTAGTCCAGACCCAGCCACAACACAAGTTCTGGTCCAGACCCAGCCACAGCACAAGTTCTGGTCCAGACCTAGACACAACACAAGTTCTGGTCCAGACCCAGCCACAACACAAGTTCTGGTCCAGACCCAGCCACAACACAAGTTCTGGTCCAAACCCAGCCACAGCAAAAGTCCTGGTCCAGACCCAGCCACAACACAAGTTCTGGTCCATACCCAGCCACAACACAAGTTCTGGTCCAAACCCAGCCACAGCAAAAGTCCTGGTTCAGACCCAGCCACAACACAAATTCTGGTCCAGGCCCAGCCACAACACAAGTTCTGGTCCAGACCCAGCCACAACACAAGTGCTAGTCTAGACCCAGTCACAGCACAAGTTCTGGTCCAGACCCAGTCACAGCACAAGTTCTGGTCCAGACCCAGCCACAGCACAAAGGCTTGTTTAGACACAAGCTACTGCAGGTAGCCTTCTGCCCTAAGGACATTTAGCTAGTTGGTGGAGTTCAGATTGTTGGACCACCGATTAGATGGGCCATGCAGAATATCTATCATAGCTGTACATTGGAAAAGACCACTGAACTAGCCAGGGTAGAGGGCTGCATTGTTTAATTTTTTGATTGCCTTTTGATGAGGTCTTTGCGTATAATATTGATTTACAGATGAGGATTGCATTTGAATGTCTATTCACACCGGCATTTCAATCCAGATTCTGTTGAAATGCAATTTTAAAAGTAAGTGGAACAGAAGGGTAAAGGTTAGGGCTGAGATGGTGTTATGGTTAGATGCTTTGGATTAGTGGCCCTCCTCGAATAGAATAATGATATAAGTGCTATATAAATAGAGTGCTATATAAATAATAAAATTATTAGTAATAATAATAATAATAATAATAATAATTTCAGTAGATGTCATTTTCTCATCTACTGTGTAAACTATATAGACTGCTGTTTACACAGTAGATGAGAAAATGACAAAATTATTCATAAATAACAATAATAATAATAATAATTATTATTATTGTTATTTATGAATAATTTTGTCATTTTCTCATCTACTGTGTAAACAGCAGTCTATATAGTCCACCCCCGTTTTGTTTATGTTTTTTGTTTTTTGGATGGGGCTTACCTGCCTAATGCATACCTGCTGACACGAGCACTTTGTGGTGACAGGACCGATGAAGCAAGGCTAAGTTACTCCAGTGTTAACAGTAACGCAGACTTAATGTACACATGCAGGTACATCCCTGGTGGGCTTCAGTTCCGTGGAAGGACTGAGTAGTCCCAAGTTTGAACTGAATAAGATGACATAAATTTTAAATCTCTGGATCTTATGCAAACGTTGTCACAACATTGTTCCAAGCTTTCGTTTTCAGCCTTCATGAGACAAAGCTACCCGTAGGAGCCTCGGGCTTTGCTTTCTGAGGGCTTTAGGCCTGGAGTCCTCTCCGCATGAAACTGCACATGGTATGTGACTATAAAAGTTAGTTAAAAATTAGTGCACTCACCCTCAATTAAATGAGTTTGTGGCGTTAGCTTTCCAGCTCAGAAGCACCGTGAAATAATAGCCATCCTGGTATATGAGCTCATTTGGAGTAGCAAAGCAGAGTCATCCTGTGGTCTGTGCAACTCAAACTAATTTTTAACTGTCACATACCATGTACAGTACAGTATATGAGACAGAGAGAGATTTTTAACAGTCACACACCATGTACAGTACAATGTATGAGACAGAGAGGTTTTTAACAGTCACATACCATGTACAGTACAGTATATGAGACAGAGAGGTTTTTAACAGTGGTGGAGCTGTAACCGTACAAGCTCAAAGTGTCTGAAGGGAGGAGATGGAAAGTAAATGCATCATATATTTATGTGTGGGAGGGGGAATGGGGGGGGGGGGGGGTTGGGAGCAAACATGTTTAGCAATGCAAGAAGCCCACTTCAGGCTTAATTTATTGGTTGATGTTTCCAGCTTTTATGGGCAGATCAATTTCAGAAGCATTTCTCTTCCTTGGTCATCTGATTGCTTTTCAGTTAATGTTTTTTTCTATGTTCGCAAGTGCTAATGATGCACAGTAGAATGCACAATGTCCCCGTGAACCTTAAAGATTACACAGAGTCTTCTGTAAGGGAGTGTCTTGACGTGACTGGGAGTTATGGTGTTGATAGTTTGTCTACCTGAAATAACTTCTTTTTTTTGTTTGTTCATGTTGGATGTATGCACCTGGGGGGGGAGTCAGGCATGCTCATGACGATCAGATAACAACTTTGTGGCTTAGGGGTTACAGTGTTGTTTTGAATTATGCTTTGTTACAGGTTTAAGTGTACATGCTGTCGAAAAGCAAAATTACCAGGTTAGTAAAAACAGCTGCCCTCTCTATTACTGATGAAATCTGGTGAAGGGACCGACCGATCAATGTAATACTTCCTGTTGATTTGCATGGAGCATGCATTCCACGTGGCATATGTGCTTAGAACGTACCAAATTAATTATTTTGGCTTTCACCAAAATGTGACAGGGGCCTAGTTAATCCAGCCGGTCAAAAATTTCACCGGCCACAAAATCGAAACATTTCCTGTCAGAGATGCAGTTTTTAGAACGACGCGATTAGTCATTTGTGCCACAGGAATGCAGTTCCACTTCCCCTCGCTGTGGGTTGGTGCACACGCTCAGCACCGAGCCCAAGCGAGGGTGTTGTGGCACGTGGACGTGGGCTAGACCGGGCTGCCAGCCTGAACCAGGCCTCCCCATACGGGGGGACGGGGGTGGTGGGGGGGGGGGGTGGAGAGGGAAGCCGCCGCAGGACTAGTCTGACTCACAGGGTATATACTGTGGGTATAAGCCTGCCGTTGGCCGACTACTTCAGTCTGAATTCTCCTCCCCTTCTGCTATCTGTGTGTTACCATTTTTGCAAGGGCACCGTCGCTGCATCCTGGGCTTAGCGCCGCCCAAGACGATTATGATTGGTTTAATGAAATACGAACAAGCCAGAGCGTTTTTCCCCCCCCCCATACCGGAATGATAATGGGTTGAGCCAGACCTTTCCCCAGCGCTGGCACAGCGCTGAAACGAAGTGTGGCGATAGGACAGGCTATGCGAGACTACCGCAGGGCTAGCGGCTCAGAACGACACACAGAGTTAAACGTTCGATAAGGCCGGGGGGGGGCCTACACTGCCCCGGTCACTTCATTGCCTGGTCTGGGCCCCGTCCACGTGTTACGATACGCCAACCTGTTTCCTTTCAAATGCTGTTCTACTAATTTGTGTCTTTCTAAAAAAAAAAAGAAAAAAAGATCCTCAAGTTGATCGTGAAGCTCCATGGTTGAATCTTTGTTTCAGATTAACTCTCTGACTACTGAGGGACTTTTTTTGCGGGACAGATTTGTTTCATTGATTTTCTTTCTGAAATGATGTGATACACTACTGTTGCTCACATACCCAGCCGAATTAACTAATTGTCTGATTTTGATGATATTTGTTTTCAGCTGAACTATTTAGGTTTTCAAGATCGATGACGAAAGACATTTGTGTGTGTATTTGTCTGTCTCTCTCTCTGTGTGTGTGTGTGTGTGTGTGTGCGCGTGTGAGTGAATACGTATGTATATACAGTCCCTCTAAAAGTATGGTAACAGCAGAGCAAATGTATTTATTAATTTATTTTTTTGTGAAATATTTGTATTATACAGCTGGTTCTGTATAATGGTAAAACATACACAATTACAATTAAATACATATTCATCTTTGATTTCACTCTACCGTTGGTATACTTTAGGAGGGCACTGTATATTGTTTTTACATATGCATTGAAACTTTGTTGATTTCAGGCTCTGATGCAAAAAATGTGAAAACTGCAATATTTTAAATAATTTTGCAAGGAACTATAAGTCATGGGGGTTGTTGAGGTATCAAAAGTCAAAGAGATGCTTCAGGAGTGAGCTATTTCAGTCAGGTGTGAGCTGCTTCATTCAGGAGTGAGCTGCTTCAGTCAGGAGTGAGCTACTTCAGTCAGGTGTGAGCTGCTTCATTCAGGAGTGAGCTACTTCAGGTGTGAGCTGCTTCAGTCAGGAGTGAGCTGCTTCATTCAGGAGTGAGCTGATTCAGTCAGGAGTGAGCTACTTCAGGTGTGAGCTGCTTCAGTCAGGAGTGAGCTACTTCAGGAGTGAGCTGATTCAGTCAGGAGTGAGCTACTTCAGGTGTGAGCTGCTTCAGTCAGGAGTGAGCTACTTCAGGAGTGAGCTGATTCAGTTAGGAGTGAGCTGCTTCAGGTTTTAGCTGCTTCAGTCAGGAGTGAGCTACTTAAGTCAGGGGCGAGCTGCTATTTTGAAAAGCCGAAAGTTTTACAGAAGGCAGAATTATGCCTGATGGTTGCGATGATGTCACATGTCCAATGTGGTTGTTCATTGCTGCACAGCAGTCGTGAGGATCATTCGTTCCCCACGGCCGGCGCTGTAGTCCTGTTCGTCCAGCTCTCAGAGTCGCTGCCGGACGCACTGCACGCATTATGACATCGAATCCCCTTTTTTTGTGCGTCTGTCAGTAACTCATACTGTTCGTGAAATTTGGCGTTGTGTAACCGGGTGTCGAATTTCGCTCGGCTGAATCTTTTTGTTCCGTGAGTCAATGTTTGTTCAAAACCTCGAATCCTCATTTACAGTAACGACATAAAGGAAAGGATTCGCCATCTATGCAGTTACACAGGAATTACTCAGGAAGGTACACAAGGACATTCGTTTTGCGGTTGCAGTTCAGTGCATTGGCTATGACTTTTTTTTAATGTTTACTTGCTTATCCTTTATTAAACCAGGAAAGTCCCGTTGAGAATGATGTCTCTTTTGTAAGAGTATTCTTAAGAGAAACAAACATGTATCTCTGTTACAGTGTTTAACACCAAATCTTTGAAGAAAAGTAACAGGACTAAGTACAAGGCATTTTCCCAAATTCTAAAAAAGGACGTGGGGGCTTACTTTAAAAAGTGTAGTAAGAATTTAACACAGATTATGAGTGCTCCTTAAAAAAGATTTAAGATTTAAAAAAGATTAAAGATTAAAAAAGATTTATGAAGGGCAACTTCTGTGATTAGTCAAAGAGGTTAGATTCGCCTTTTGATAAAGGCAGTTGAGAGTTAATAAACTGTAATTCACCATGACACACTGTGCCTAAGGCACGCAGAACAGATCAGCAGACAGGCGTGTATATATATGATGTCACAGTAGCCAATCAACGGTGGAAAAGGACCTAGGGCATTTTCTGAAGAGAAGCAGGACAACTTCCTACTTTCAACTTCCTCATAGAGAAATAATGTTAATGAGTTTTAAGACAGATTTTCATCAATACATAGAGCTTGGTACCTATAAGAACCGAGTCAGGACATTGTCCTCTTAGAGAGGAAATCTTCAGATGTCATTTGGTTTAATCTACAATTAAAAGCATTCATTTAGGGAAAAGGCAGCTTTTTAAAAACCAAAATTAAAAACCTGTTGGAGATTGCTAAGTGGCTAAATGTGGCAGCAGTGATGAATTATCAGCATATTAATTCGTTTTACATATAAAAAATACATTAGATATATGTTAGATAAAAGTGAGTGGTTGTCAGCTAACATTCAAAAGTTCTCCTGTTATTTCTTGTTGGTCAGCCAACCGCACTGAGCCACCAAGATAATGTATGATTATGAAAATTATTTATATAAATTAAATTTGTATAATTTTTTTTTTGCCTGCCTACGTACTGCAGCGTTGCTTCTTAAACACCTTTCTGAAACACTACTTTGAGGACAACCATCCAGGCACATCGCAGTGCTGCGTGTCAAACCGCACCTTCAGGTCTCTCCTGTTCAGCCTCCTGTCACTTGAGTCTGACAGCACTTCATTATTTATTTTCCTGGAGGTATCGCTGTAACTGTTTGTGTCTATAGACCCTTTTTAAAATGTGCAGGGAGAAGGGTGCTCACGTGTCACTCTCTGTGGACACTGAAAATCCCCGAAAAACCTGGAGGAACCTGCCATTTGATCTTCAATAGTGATGACATCATTTCCAAAGAACCTGTAGTGTGTGAGGTAGCTGAAGACTATAATTGAGTTAAAGTACATAATGCTGTATGTAAAACAATGCCAGGAAAATAAAAGGCCCCATTCAAACACTACTTGAATAGAAGAAAAGTATCTCCTGTAAAAAGTACCAAACGTAATTATGTTTAGCTTATAAGGCTGTGAAGACAATGCTTTATAACCAGTTAGACTGTAACCCTGTTGGAGGCTTAGAATAGAATAGAATAAATTTATTTTCCCAGGGGAACTTCAGGTGAAGTAAAAATGTATATAAATTAATAGAAATTTACCATTTATATAAATTACATTAAAAAATAAAATTACAGAAATTGCATTCAGAAATTCCTATTTCTATTAACATTAATTATAAATTAAGTTTTGCCTTAAGGGAATTCTAGTAAGAAACACAAAACGTTAAAATAGAAATTTAATGCAAAATGACAGCGCACAAGGCCTACGGAAAGCAGCGATCAGGGGCTGTTTTTAACAGTGTATAACGCGGCGTGGGGAAGGGCTTGTTTAGTAGTCATTGTTCCACATGAGTAGATCTTCATGCAGTGCAGAAGGCTGTGTAGGTGAACGGAAAAGAAATGTACACACAACATGGGGGCGACTTGTCGATCTCTGTTGTTGTTGTTGGAGAGGGGGATGGTTATCAGGTACTGTATATCAGCATGACGAACAGTCGAGCAGCGTGTTGGTTTCCATGGCTGCGGGTTGGTGGGGTCTGTAAATGGCTCTCTGTACACACGGTTAACTGATATCTTTCTCTTTTCTCTGCAGTCCCGTGCTCGTTAGCTCTCCTTTGTGCTTTCAGTCACCCTGTCCTCTGCCATTAAGGCACCAGGGACTTCCTCCCTGCCCCGCCCCGCCCCGCCCTGCAGGTCCTCCTCTGGCCAGAGGGCTGTTCCACAATGCACTGGTGCACCGGGACAGCACAGCTGCTGTCTGTCTGTCCCCAGCTTTTTTTTTCTAGCCTTCTGGGACCCTGTTATTTTTTTTTTTGTTTTTTTTTGTTTTGTGCTTTCTTTGCTTTTTTGTGCTTTTCTTTGCTTTGTGTTTTACAGTAATGGTAACTTGAGCACTTGCAAAGGACACGGGTCTTTCTATTTGTTACAGCATGGGAATTTTTATTTTGTCTCGGGAAACTGGCGGACATTTGATAGCATGTCTACAGCACATTTAGAGGTCCACCTTAAGCACACTTGTATATCTTATATTCAGTGAGCGCCACAACTTTCGGGACAAAGACATATTTTATTTCTTGATTTGGCTCTGTACTCCATAATTGTAGATTTATAATCAAACAATTCACATGTAGTTAAAATGAACATTCTGGGCTTGCATTTAAGGGTATTTATATAGAGTACACTTCAGTTTCACCATATAGAATTTACAGCACTGTTTAACCACCCCCCCCCCAACCCCCGCCCGCCCCACACATCTCAGGACAGCATTATGGAGCTCATTGTATATAGTTTATGTATGTTTAACATGCATAAAGGTTACCCTCCCAAAACCCGACCACCACAGCCCCATCAAAGGAGTTGGAAACTGAATAAAACTCAGGTCTGGAACGCAGTAATACCTAGGGAAATTTTATACCATCCCCTTTGAAGACCTGTTTGCATACACCATGACTCATTCTGGCTAATGGAGGTCTGGGAACACGTATTTACTCAAGATTCACCTGTGCTGCGACGTGGGTTTGGACAGCTGTTTGACTTTGGGTAGGTACTTGTGTAATATGAAAGCATCAAATACACATCTGAAAATTATGTTTTATTACCAGAATATCTAATTTTGTTGTAACAACATAAAAAATAAAACATATTGAGGCTTTTCTGGAACGTTGCCATTTTTGGCACAATTCGGCACAGCTTGGCACAATTTTGTAACCAAAAGGGCTCGCCTGAAATAAAAAGAAAAATAAAAAACACGGAAGAATTTGAGTGGCTTTAGAAATTGCCACGAATTGTTTACCACAGATTGTCAGCATATAGTGGAATCACAAACTGGAGTTATTTCTTACATAGCTTTTATAAGTATCCCCTTTTATACCTTAGGGAAAAAAATTTAAACTTGAATGTAGGGATTGTTTTTTTTAATACATTTTCTGTGCATACGTTTTTGTAAATGAGCTCCAGAAACAGAAATAATGTGAATTCTGACTGCTTAGTCAAAAGGCTTTGATAAAAAAGCTGTGAATCATATTTGTACCCTTTATAGTTTTTGAGATGTATATCTTGTATAGATGTATATCACACTAGACGAATCTACAGGCACCAGAATGTGGTGTATGATTTTGGTATCTCTTGACGGGAATGAACCAGATGGAGCAGTGGTAGAAGAGTTGACTGCTCTCTTCTGTTGATAGGCAAACTGTAATGGGTTTCCTATACTCTGGTCACTCTGCTGGATTTGTGAAAGCACCAGGCACTCAAAACACTTTATGATGACGGATGTTAATGGCTCAGGTCGAAAGTCATTAGGATCGTTCAAGTTGGTCTTCTCTGGCACTGGGGATTGATGATTGATGGCTTCCATGGGTTTGGTACTGTGTGTTCTTGAGTTGAGCGATTAAACCAATCACAGGATCAGAACCAGTTGATTTAGACAGGATTGCAGTACATGACTGTTCCTGCTTGTTACATCCCAAAATCCACGTGTTGCAATAATTGAGTTTACGTTAATACATAACAGTAAGTCACTTTAACAATAACCACAGCCTCAAAGAAGACTCAGCTGAACACAAGTGTTAGAAAAAAAGCCAGGGTGATTCTGCTTTGTTGATAGGCATGAGAGGATCTTTATTCTCCTCCGAGCATCTCTCATCTTCCCAGCTCCAAGAACATTTGCAACCTTCTCTTGGTATGTCCTCTGTGCTCCATTTTGGTTCCAGGCACTGCACAGATGACTAAATTATATCTGTTGCATTCTTTTTGTTGGCTAAAGGTAGAATAAAAACGAGGATCGACTGCCTAAGCTTGTGCGCCTTAAGGCCTTTACACGCCAGGCGCGTTTTTTTTGTGCGATTAATTCGCGATTAATTTGCTTTCACATCAGCGACGGAATTTCGCTGAGCGATATTGCGGCTTTTATTTTTTCGGGACCACGGTCGCTTTTTGCGAGGTTTCACTTTCAACGTGTACACATCTGACCAACAAAAAAAAGGAAGTCGTTGACAACGTCACATTCAAAACATTCAAAATGGCGGATCGTTTGATTGTCTGTTTCACAGAACTCCGTTTTGTATGATTAAAGGGAAAAGAACTACAAAGACAATGATTTCAATGAGCTTAAGTATGATGGTGGTGTGTGTATATCAAACTTGCAATCTACGTAAAACGACTTTGTTTAAACTTCCAACTATGCTAATGTAATGTTAAACCACCACACATTATTTTCCAATAACGGGACAGCCTGGAGGGGTTTATTCCAATTATACAACGGGTTACCAACAATGACTATATATGGTTACTTTAATATTTATTGATTTTTATCGACAATCAGCTGAAAGTTAAATATTTTTCCGCGGCCATTTGGGCATATTATTTTGCCACTGTCAAGCAAAACTCTGGTTGGTAGTTCTATTTGGACCGTTGTTATGCAAAAACTCTGGTTGGTTGTTCTATTTGTACCGTTGTTAAGCAAAAAACCTCTGGTCATTAATTCTATGAAAACAATGATTGCATCAAGAAAAAATAGTTCCTTTTCGTTTTATACCATACAATTAGCACCAATTTTGGTCGTTTTTGTCATTACATTATTTAGGAAAACTGCATGAAACCATAACTCAATCAAATTAATCTCCCTAGCTCTGTCTTGCTTTTTAAAATGGTTTGGTAATGCAGTGATATTGATTCCATTTTTTTTCAGTGGCGCGATTTGTTTTTAGAACCTTTAATAATTTATTTGCAAAATCGTGTCACGCTTCATGTGAATAGTCAGGCACATCACAATTCGCCTCCGAAGTATTCGCATTTTCATGTCATTATTTCGTCACGTCCCTGGTGTGTAAAGACCTTAAGTCTGTCTAGACAGTAAGGATTACCAAACACCCTCCAAAAGAAAATTTCTGAGTCTTCAATGGTGTCATCCGGCATGATTCAGTGAAGCAAATAATTCCCCAATACTTTTACGCTCGTTGAGATTTAACATTGGAGTGCAGTTCACCCAATTTATTGCAAAGCGATCTAACATTGCCGAGAATCACATAAGGAAGCGGTGGACAGATCTGCCTCCCACGAGTCTCTTCATTCACTGCCCATCCTCGCTTCCTCATCTTCCTCAACGGCCATCTTAGGACAGCCTGAAGGCCTGGGTCAGCCATGTTCTCGAGTCACTAGAACACTGGTGAATGAAATTGATGGTATGAATGGTACTTTGTTGTTTGTTGATGAATTTTGTTGCCGCACAACATTCCCATGAGTATGGTATGGACCTGTTTCCACGGTGACCATTATGAACAGAACTCCCCCTGCTGGGTTTATCTGGAAAAAATTAAACAAATGGACTTTCATAACGGTCCATTTGCCTCACCGTCTTTCTTTTTGGGACTTTTTGGGACTTTGTGGGACTTTGTGGGACTTTGTGGGACTGTGGTTTTATGGTTGATGGGTGATCTGACATTTTGCTCTCAAAGAATTGTGCACTGTAACAATGTAAAAATGAGTCAAAAGTAAAAAGTATGTTCTTCATAAATGTGGTGGAGTAGGAGTTAAGTTAGACAAAAATAAAACTACTGAAGTTGAGTACCGATACGGGGGTGAAAGTACTTGTACAGTTACATTTTACACTACCTCCAAGAACGATGCAAATCCTGCAAAGGTTCTTTTTCATATTTAAATAATACATTTGGTGTAAAAGCATCAGCACTCCAAATAAAACTTTCTGGAAAATGAACCAAAGGGTAAACATCCTAGACTCCTGGTACAGTCTGGACCCAGAATGCTTTGCACACTAAAGATCAGAAGACTGGTTGAATTCAGCAGGTCTCTTCTTTTTCTATAACTGCGGACTCTATGTGCAGGTGACACTGAGCGTGAGCGGTGGTGTCCTGGCAGTGGAAAGTCTTCAGGAAAAGGACCAAGTGGAGGGACAGGGTGAGAAGGTTCTCTCCATTTCTACCTCCAGCCTGCAGTCTCTGAATGACCTGCTGGGTCGGGTCTCCTACAGAAGCACTGTGTACAGCATCAAGTCTGGAGACCTGGGTAAGCCCCTCCCCTGAGCTCTGTTCCTTTACTCTTAAGTGAAATAGAAATTGAATATATATTTTTAATGTATTAGAGTCGCAATGATGATGAAAATAAACCTATAAACATGAACCTCAAAAACATTAGCCTTCTAAAAAACATAAACCATAAACATAAACCTCATGCTTATTTGCGGTCTCCTCAATCAATAGTAGAAGCTGGAGCAATGAGTGCTGATGAAGAACATAATAAAGCAGAAAAATGATTACCTTTTCATGATACAAAGAGAGTTTTGGGAAATATCGTATTATATAGTATATATATAGTAAGTTTATTATTATATCTATGTAAGTGACATATACTTTCAGTAATAATTACATTTCCCAATTTTTAGTTAATTGGCAAATGTTTATTGGTATGGAAATTGCGCACTAGAAAGAAGCAGTGGTTGACTGCACATGATCTGGGGACATTCAGTGGACATTTAGGGGACACGGGGGACATTCAGTGGACATTCTGGGGACATTCAGGGGGTGCTCTGGGGACATTCTGGGGGCGCTCTGGGGAAATTCAGGGGACGTTCAGGGGACATTCAGGGGTCGTTCTGGGGACATTCTGGGGACATTCAGGGGGTGCTCTGGGGACATTCAGGGGACATTCTGTGGATATTCAAGGGACAAGTGCTCTGGCTAGTCTGCTGCTCTCTCTCAACGCGATAGCTTCCGTTCCCAGCACTGAGCGAATCGTATACGGATCATCCAGAATTAGGGGTGTTCCATTTAATTTGGAGGAAAAGAACCTCAGACCCACAGGTGGTTTTGTGGTTATTAATCAAATCAAACAAATAATTTTGTCAGTATAAAGTGGTTGCATTATTTTATATGTTAAGGTAAATATGTTCACTCTATCCATGTGTTTTGATTCTTCTACAGTACACTTTACCTTTGATCAGTACAAGGCCGTATTCCCCATTGAGATCCGACAGCCTACAGTGCCAGTGCTGTACGACCTTGGAGAGGGTGAGTCAGCTGAACTCCACGCATCTGAATCACATGTCAATGCTACTTCAGTTTTAGCTTTTCTACCTGCGGCACTTCTCTTTCTGGCAAACTTAGATAACCTAGCCAAGAAGCTGTCATTGATCACATTAACAGCTTATAGTATTGCTGTACGCAATTACATACGCATCACATTAGGATGGCAATTCCTATTTAGCCAGTGTTGATTGATAAGTCATCTATGATAGCAACCAGTGTTTTTGTGATTGTAGCAATTTACTATACCATTATCGTTACTAGAATTACAATTACTTTTATTGACAAACTCACAAGATGTATATATATATATATGATACAAAGACACACAGCATATTTAATTTAAAAAATCCTGACAAAATTGTGTGACATCGGTCTGGGTGCCACTGCATTTAGTAATTTGTGCACCCTCCCTTTGCCAAGATAACAGTGCTGAGTCTTCTCTTATAGATACTTTAAACTTCTGTGACGGTACGGGTGCTGGGACCCAGGCGCAGAGTGGGGGAAAAAAAACACGAAACTCAAAAAGGGAAAATTAACAAAGATTTACTCACACAAAAAAAAGGCAAACACAACCAGGGAACAGGCAAGGCCACAAAGGGCAAAACAACAAACTCAAAACATTAAGAACAAAACAGAACAGAACACAGGCAGGCAGGCAGGGTACAGGCAGGTGGAACACACAGGCAAACACATAAAAGAAACACCAGAAAATACATACGGGTCAGGAACAAAACACAAACGGGTAAAAAACGCAGGCAGGTACAATGGGTCTGAAAATTCATAGGCAACAAACACAAGGAAGAACAAACGCAAGGAACCAGCACCCGAGTCAAGGGAACAGAGAACTTAAATAGACAAGGGGTAACAAGACACAGGTGAACTCAAAAAACAATCAAACCAGAAGGAGGGGATAAGACACAGGTGGGAACAATGATGGGATAACGGGACAGACAATAATACAATTAACAGGGGGGGAGCAGGACACAAAACAGAAGTGCCGCCATCTGGCGGCCCAACAGGGGAAACACAGACAGGAAAACAGGACCATGACAGTACCCCCCCCCCAAGGGACGGCTCCTGACGTCCCAGGAGGCCGACCCGGGGAGGGAGTCAACAGAGGGTGGGGGCTAGAGACAGGACAAGACTCAGGGCTGGACTGGACAGGACAGGAACAAGACGAGAACAAGACTCGGGGCTGGACTGGGCAGGACAGGAACAAAACAAGAACAAGACTCGGGGCTGGAGGGGAACTCGGGGCTGGAGGGGAACTCGGGGCTGGAGGGGAACTCGGGGCTGGAGGGGAACTCGGGGCTGGAAACAGGACTGGACAGGAACAGGACTGGACAGGAACAGGACTGGACACAGGACTCAGGGCAGAACCAGGACTGGACAGGAACAGGACGGGACTCGGGACTGGACTAGGACGGGGGAACAGGACTTGGGACTGGACTCGGAGAACAGGACTCGGGACTGGACTCGGACGGGGGAACAGGAGGACGGGGGAAAACAGAACAGGAAAACTTGGGACAAAACTCAGGAACTAGGAAACAGAAGACACAGGGCTGGGCAGGACCCGGGCGACGAAGACACAGGGCTGGACAGGACCTGGGCGACACGGGGAGACTCAGGGCTGGGCAGGACCCGGGCGACACGGGGAGACTCAGGGCTGGGCAGGACCCGGGCGAAACTCAGGGCCCGCACTCGGGCGACACGGGGGAAACTCAGGGCCCGCACTCGGGCGACTCGGGGGAAACTCAGGGCCCGCATATCGGGCGACTCGGGGGAAACTCAGGGCCCGCACATCGGGCGACTCGGGGGAAACTCAGGGCCCGCACATCGGGCGACTCGGGGGAAACTCAGGGCCCGCACATCGGGTGACTTGGGGGAAACTCAGGGCCCGCACATCGGGCGACACTGGGAGATTCAGGGCCCGTACATCGGGCGACACGGGGAGATTCAGGGCCCGTACATCGGGCGACACGGGGAGATTCAGGGCCCGTACATCGGGCGACACGGGGAAATTCAGGGCCCGCACATCGGGCGACACGGGGAAACTCAGGGCCCGCACATCGGGCGACACGGGGAAACTCAGGGCCCGCACATCGGGCGACACGGGGAAACTCAGGGCCCGCACATCGGGCGACTCGGGGAAACTCAGGAAACCAGGGGGACTCAGGAAACCAGGGGGGACTAGGACAGGGGCAAGGCAGACATACAGGACTGGACTGGGGCGAGGTGGACAACACTGGACTGGGTAGGGCAAGACTGAGAGGGAAAGACTGACAGACACTGGCACAATAGGGAGACCTACAAAGACAGACACAGGGACAAGCAGGCGGGGAGGCACACGGCGACACCGATGGACACACAAAGGGACAGGCAGACAGGGAAGGCGAGGGGGGAACCCAACAACTGACATAGGGACTGACACACAGGCAAACAAGACAAAACACACGCGGACTGGCACACAGACAGACAGGCAGACAGGCGGGCAAACACGTTGGCCGATGGGCTGACGGCCTGGGGGGCAGACAAACAGGCCAACAAACTGGCTGACACACATACGGGTAGACTAACAGACAAACAGGCGGGCAGACAATTAGACAGGGGGGCCGGGGAACACACGGACACACGGTTGGGAGGACAGACACCAAAGGGAGAATGGACACCAGGGGGAGCGACGAAACCGGGGGAGGGACGACCACTGGGGGGAGCGACGAGACCGGGAGAGGGACGACCACTGGGGGAAGGACGGACACCGGGGGAGGGACGACCACTGGGGGGAGCGACGAAACCAGGGGAAGCACGAACGCCAGGGGAAGCACGAACGCCAGGGGAAGCACGAACGCCAGAGGGCAAGGTGTGGACACTAGGGGGAGCGAGAACACTAGGGAAAGAACGGACACTGGGGGGCGCGAGAACACTAGGGGGAGCACGAACGCCAGGGGGAGCACGAACGCCAGGGGGCAAGGTGTGGACACTAGGGAGAGCAAGAACACTAGGGGAAGAACGGACACTGGGGGGCGCGAGAACACTAGGGAAAGAACGGACACTGGGGGGCGCGAGAACACTAGGGGGAGCACGAACGCCAGGGGGAGCACGAACGCCAGGGGGCAAGGTGTGGACACTAGGGAGAGCAAGAACACTAGGGGAAGAACGGACACTGGGGGGCGCGAGAACACTAGGGGGAGCACGAACGCTAGGGGGAGAACGAACGCCAGGGGGAGCACAAACGCCAGGGGGAGCACGAACGCCAGGGGGAGCACGAACGCCAGGGGGAGCACGAACGCCAGGGGGAGCACGAACGCCAGGGGGAGCACGAACGCCAGGGGGAGCACGAACGCTAGGGGGCAAGGCAGGTGGCTTAGCCTGCGGGGCGGCCAGAGCAGTCTGCGGCGGCCCCTGCGGGACAACAGAAGGGACCGTTGTCCTCTCCGGGGCTCTGGACGGCTCTGGAAGCCTCTCCGGAGCTCTGGACGGCTCCGGAAGCCTCTCCGGAGCTCTGGACGGCTCCGGAAGCCTCTCCGGAGCTCTGGACGGCTCCGGAAGCCTCTCCGGAGCTCTGGACGGCTCCGGAAGCCTCTCCGGAGCTCTGGACGGCTCTGGAGGCCCCCCCGGGACTCGAGGCAGCTGCGGAGGTCCCCCTGGGGCTTGAGGCGGCTCCGGAGGCCCCCCCGGGGCTCGAGGCACAAGTAAAGCCCGAAACTTGGGTGTAGCAGGCGGCCTCCGCGGAAGGGTCAGAGCAGGCGGGACCTCCGGGGCTGGAGGCGGCTCTGGGGGCCTCTCCGGGGCTGGAGGCGGCTCTGGGGGCCTCTCCGGGGCTGGAGGCGGCTCTGGGGGCCTCTCCGGGGCTGGAGGCGGCTCTGGGGGCCTCTCCGGGGCTGGAGGCGGCTCTGGGGGCCTCTCCGGAGCTCGAGGCGGCTCTGGGGGCCTCTCCGGAGCTCGAGGCGGCTCTGGGGGCCTCTCCGGAGCTCGAGGCGGCTCTGGGAGCCTCTCCGGGGCTCGAGGCGGCTCTGGGAGCCTCTCCGGGGCTCGAGGCGGCTCTGGGAGCCTCTCCGGGGCTCGAGGCGGATCTGGGAGCCTCTCCGGGGCTCGAGGCGGATCTGGGAGCCTCTCCGGGGCTCGAGGCGGATCTGGGAGCCTCTCCGGGGCTCGAGGCGGATCTGGGAGCCTCTCCGGGGCTCGAGGCGGATCTGGGAGCCTCTCCGGGGCTCCAGGTGGCTCTGGGGGCCGCTCCGGGACTTGAGGCAGAGCAGGCCGTGAAGGCCGCTCCGGGACTTGAGGCAGAGCAGGCCGCGAAGGCCGCTCCGGGACTTGAGGCAGAGCAGGCCGCGAAGGCCGCTCCGGGACTTGAGGCAGAGCAGGCCGTGAAGGCCGCTCCGGGACTTGAGGCAGAGCAGGCCGCGAAGGCCGCTCCGGGACTTGAGGCAGAGCAGGCCGCGAAGGCCGCTCCGGGACTTGAGGCAGAGCAGGCCGCGAAGGCCGCTCCGGGACTTGAGGCAGAGCAGGCCGCGAAGGCCGCTCCGGGACTTGAGGCAGAGCAGGCCGCGAAGGCCGCTCCGGGACTTGAGGCAGAGCAGGCCGTGAAGGCCGCTCCGGGACTTGAGGCAGAGCAGGCCGTGAAGGCCGCTCCGGGACTTGAGGCAGAGCAGGCCGTGAAGGCCGCTCCGGGACTTGAGGCAGAGCAGGCCGTGAAGGCCGCTCCGGGACTTGGGGCAGAGCAGGCCGTGAAGGCCCTTCCTGGACTTGGGGTGGAGCAGGGCGAGGGCCCTGCCGTCTGGGCTGGGCAGGGGACAGGAACACAGACCACAGCTGTAGGGAACCCGGCTGGGCAGCCGGACGGGACCGGCGGGACCCCCGCGGGCCGGACCCTGGGAAGATCGCCAGTCGAGACCCTTCAAATGATGCAGGGCCGGGAACCGCTGGCTGGGCAGCTGGAGGTCTGGCCAACCGGGAGGCAGCCCGACCACGGCGCCTCCGTGACCGTCCGCCCCGGGCGCTGGGAAGCTCAAGGGCGAGGGACTCCCAGTCGCTGGGTGGCGAGTCCTCCGGGTCACTCCACCACCCCGGTGGCATGATAAACAAAAAAAAAATAAATAAAAATTAAAAATTAAAAAAAAAAAAAAAAACTCTGCTGGGTCCCAAACTGGCTGGTTCCTTCTGTGACGGTACGGGTGCTGGGACCCAGGCGCAGAGTGGGGGAAAAAAAACACGAAACTCAAAAAGGGAAAATTAACAAAGATTTACTCACACAAAAAAAAGGCAAACACAACCAGGGAACAGGCAAGGCCACAAAGGGCAAAACAACAAACTCAAAACATTAAGAACAAAACACAGAACAGAACACAGGCAGGCAGGCAGGGTACAGGCAGGTGGAACACACAGGCAAACACATAAAAGAAACACCAGAAAATACATACGGGTCAGGAACAAAACACAAACGGGTAAAAAACGCAGGCAGGTACAATGGGTCTGAAAATTCATAGGCAACAAACACAAGGAAGAACAAACGCAAGGAACCAGCACCCGAGTCAAGGGAACAGAGAACTTAAATAGACAAGGGGTAACAAGACACAGGTGAACTCAAAAAACAATCAAACCAGAAGGAGGGGATAACAAGACACAGGTGGGAACAATGATGGGATAACGGGACAGACAATAATACAATTAACAGGGGGGGAGCAGGACACAAAACAGAAGTGCCGCCATCTGGCGGCCCAACAGGGGAAACACAGACAGGAAAACAGGACCATGACAACTTCTTAATTATTGCCCTAATAATGCAGATTGTATTTTAAGATGTTTAGCTATTTTTTATAGTCATTGCCTGGTTTTACTACATCTGTGTATATACCTTAATAACAAACCCAGGAGATAAACCAGCTGTGGCAAAGTATTTTGAAGGAAAGCAATGTGATAAATAGGTAGACCGGGGGATGGTTCTAACATCTTTGATTCCAAAATGTATAACTCAGTGAATGTTTGGCTGTGGCTCTCAAACTTTGATCTGAGCTGCCAGTATTTGTCTGCTACAAATAACAGTCATTTAGACATTGACTACAATATTGCAGAATATGTGAGTTGATGCCAAACACAAAGAGTTCCACTGTTACAACCTTCCCCACTCTTGGGGCAAGTTATGATGCTAGCTGGGGATAGATGTAACAGGTACAGATAAATTTGCTTATATCAGGTGAAATTTACACGCAAACTTTAGAGAAAAATGTCTGAAAAAACCTGAGGTACATTCTTTTCATTAGAACAAATTAACAATAAATACTTTTAGTCTTGCAAATATAAATGCCTTTTTTATTATATCACACATTTCTTATTATATTTTTCAAATAAAATAAATTTTATTTTGTCTTAATCTTTTAAAACCTTAAAAAAGCTTTATTTTTGAAATACAATTCAGATCTTAAAACTTAGAAATCCCGCCAACATAAATATTGCTCTTCTGTCACGTTTATCTTGAAAAATGAAAATCTATTTTTAAACATAAAATCTCTTCCCAAATCAACATAGCACAATGTGTTTGTGTGTGAGAGTGAGGGAGAAACTTTCCATAAATTTAACCCCAGTCACTGCAACTGTTAGAGCCACCACAGTTCCTGTATGTATTTGGAATGTAGTAGTGTATCAGTTTTGATTAGAATTTTTGTCCCCAAAAAATGACTACTTTTGTGAATTATGATGTGTTTCTTGTGACAGGTATCAGTTCTCAAGTAACAATAACAACTAAGACCTTCCTGAGATACAACCAACTGAACTATCTCATCAGAAGTATAAGAAATGTTTACAAAGACATCAAAATCATTGTTGCGGATGACAGCTTCAACCCACAGAAAGTGAACGGCAGCAACATTGAGCAGTACTTCATGCCACCTGCACAGGTACAGCTTTTAGAAGAGATGCTGGAAGAGTTTTAGTACATGTACAGTATGCACATGGTGCTACATTAGGGAGAGACATAGGGCTGGATTTTAAAAGATAATAACCTATGGTAGTCAGTATTCATTCATTCATTCATTCATTCATTCATATTCATTTCTGTGTCCAGTGTTGAGTGTTTTCTGCTGTGCTCTGTGTTGAGTGTTTCATGCTGTGTTCAGTGTTGAGTGTTGCATGCTGTGTTCAGTGTTGAATGTTTACTAATGCACTTTTTTCCTGTGTCTTTTCTGTTCTAACCTGTAGGGCTGGTTTGCTGGCAGGAACCTTGCCATCTCGCAGGTCACCACTAAGTACTTCCTGTGGGTGGACGATGACTTTGAGTTCATAGACAACACAAAGATTGAGAAATTTGTTGAAATCATGGAGGCTGTGCCTGAACTGGATGTGGTGAGCATGACATTTCTGCCAAATGTGGTCCTTGGAAGGTAGTTTTGACCAGCAGATGGACAAGCGGTTCTCTTTGTTTTGACTCAGTTTGAAACAAATTCCCTTTATATACACCTGTTGATGGACTGTTCCTGTTTCGGCAGCTGGGTGGATCTGTAGGCACAAATGCCTTTACTTTCAAAGTCCTGTATGAGGAGGGGGATGAGGAAGGTGGCTGTTTGAGTAAAATCCCAGGAAACTACCAGCCAGTTCCGGGCATCCCAAACTGCTTCTACACCTCTGGGGTTGTCAACTTCTTCCTGGGCCGGACAGACGCCGTGCGCAGAGTGGGCTTCGACCCACTGCTGAAGAGAGTGGGCCACTCAGGTAAGGCCAAGCGTGTGTACGAAGCCCCCTTCCCACCCATGTTTATGAAAAGCTCCTTCTCCACCAGGTTGTAAGAACTAAGCGCGAATGGGAACTATCCACAACAGGGACTAAATCGGTTCCTGGGGCGACTTCCTGTTTGCTTTCACACCGCACCTTGAGAACCGTGTTGTAAGTTTTATACAGTCTATGGTTACAAGTCACTGACTCAAATTCCCTCGTCCTCCAACCAGGTACTGATCACCTTGCTGTGCTAAAGTCACAGATTTTTTTTGAGTTATAGCTACGTGTTTATGTGATAATTTCTGCAAGACCAGGTAGATCCTGAGCTGAGTCCAGCAGTATCTTCAGAACCAGGACTCCTGGGAAATGTGTATGTGTAGGTGAATGTGTGTGTGTGTGTGTGTGTGTGTTTGTATTAAAAAGATCCCTTAAATCCTCAATAATACACCTCTTTACTGTCCTGGTGGTTGCTCAGGCTTCAGTGTTATAGAATAATCCACCAGACTTTTATCTAGACTTTCTATGTTGTAAATATTTTAAAAGTATTACTGTTTTATTCAATGTTTATTGTCTTTATTCTGTGTTATTTCCTCATTTAAATCATGCCTTTATGGTGCTTTTTAAAGCAATTTGTGCTCCATACAAGAAAAAGTGCTGTTTGGTGAAAATTACCCATGGATGTATATGTGGTTAGAGAAAGAGTCTAGAGAAGATTTGAAATGAAGTATCTTGCAAAACTACAAAAAAACAATGCATGGTAGGGCAAAAGCTAATTACAGCCGACAGAGTTTTGCAGGGTGTGTGCAGAAAGCGTATTCAGGATATGATTATGGCCAGGATAAGGCTAATTATCCATATCTATCTGTAAACTGTGTGTGTGGAAACACTGTCAATATGTACGAAACTGTAAAACTTGGTACATAGCCACGGGATAGCAGAATCGTTACCAGTAAAGACATGGGGCTCTAGTTCTCGGAATCAATGTCACACGGCGCATGAACGCAGCGAATGGGGCGGCGTGAGGCGCACTGGGCGTGGCTTGTGATTGGTTGGTATTTTCGGAACCAGAGGCGAGCAGCGCAGAGCGGAAAGCGCCGCGGCGCACCTGGAAACAGGGCCGGATTACACTGAATATATGATGAGCAGATGTTCTGCAGCTGCATTTGTTAATGGCCAATCAAATGGCCAATGCTCATTCCCTTTAAGAGCCCTGCACATTTCGCAGAGTGTGCGGCAAATGTCTGTAGGGCGGTACAGAATTGGGCGGTCACTTTAAAAATAAAAATAAAAATGAGTTAGAAGGTATCTCATAAATAACAGAAATTCAATCGAATTTGTTCAGATTTTTCTGTCATAATTAGAACATTGCCTAAACCATTTATTATGGGTCAGTTTTAATTCCTCATTAAACCTGTAGCTAAACATTTTAAAAATGGAAATCGGTACAATTGGACCAGGTCCATCAGCAGTCTCTTTACACTTTCTCATCAAAATACTGTCCTCTAATTAGAAAAATGCTTAGCTTTCAGAGCTGGTATGTTTCCGCATATCCAGTGCTTTTCAAGTCTTTCAACAGCTTGGTACAACTGCACGTTGCACCACTGCCCTTATGTTGTGAAAGTATTTTCGAATAATTCCATCATATTAAAACACTTTGTATTTGAAAATCCATCATTTAAAATGTTTTTTTAAAGACATATTGTAAAGTAATTGCAAATACATGCAAATGCTCCTTAAATGTATTTTCAAATACGTTTTGTAATTTAAATACTCAGTATTTGTTAATGCTGAATTTGTTAATGCTGAATTTCAAATTATTTTCTAAATAAGTATTTAAAATTAATTAAAATACTTTATTTGACCCTGGTCTGCCATTCACAATATGCTTCTTGGAACCAAAAGCGTTCTGTCTAATAAGTATTGCAGATTTATGCAGTTATTTTTCGTTACCTCTGTTATTACTGTCCCACACATACTTTGCCGTTGTAACATCGGACTACGTTAACCTTTGTTTAAATTGTACATAAACCATTTGCGATCACCTCAAACTTAATGTGATTTATTATAGTATACTAGTGTATTCTCTTTGTATTCTAGTGTATTTTCACTGTTTTTGATCACATTACTTCTAATTCAATAAGAAGTGAAAATTGTTACAATTCTGCCAGTTCTCCCCTAAATATCTTCTTGACCATGCGTGGTAATGACATTCTGTGACCATCAGTAATTTGAAATAAAGTTTACATACCAAAAATCTTTTTTCTCTTCACAGAAATATTATTATTTTATGTAGAAAAATACTTCCACTAGTAAGATGTGTTATACTGCTCAATTATGTTGGCATAAACTGATGCATATAGGAATTTCTAATGATTATTATTTCTTTCACTCAGATGCTAATTATTTCTAAATTTTTGATTTAAGATTTAAAAAATTAAATAGTCAATGAACAGTGAATGCATTTTGTCCTACTTCCGGGATTTATATCAAAGTCTATACGCCACAGGTGTGGCCTGAGCAGGCTGTTGGCGAATGATGCAAACGACAGACTGGAATGACCTGAAAATTCCGATGAGCTGCCAGAATTGCACAGCTGCGCGCGATATTGACGGGCACACTCCGAGCGGTGGCTCCCCTCCCACTTTGGCACACAGCCACCCTACTCAGGTGCGTCAGATATATGATATTTCCACTGCGCTGGCTGGAGCGGAGAACCCCTACATCTGCTACAGTCTGTGCCTTATAAACAGCAAACAATGCTTAGAAGTGATGTGATTAAAATAGGATTAAGGCAGACCGTGGCATTATATATCCATATTTGTCCATGGTAGTGTAGGTAGTGTAGTTTGTTTGTTTTTTTTGGGGGGGGGGGGGGGGGTTTATCTGAGCCATACTGCATCATGTCTTCTTTGGCAGATGCTTGTTGTTTCAAATCAAATCAAATCACAGCTTATTTAAATAGCGCCTTTTGTGCAAGATTGCAATATAAAGTGCTTCGCATAGTAAATATCCACAAAAGAGCTACAACAACACTGAAATGTTAGAAAGACATTAAAATAATAATAAAATAAAAATAATAAAAACAATAATAATAAGAATTCTAACCATAAGAACAATAGTAGTAATAAAAAACAAGTTAGCAGAGGTTATAAATGTAAACGCAAAATAAGTGAGAGGAATAAGTGAAATAGCAAAAGTGAAATTAACTATGTAACAGCTAAACAAAAAAGGTATGTCCTTAAGATTTTGCTTAAAAATAAATTCTGAAGGCAAGCCATTCCAGAGGTGAGGACCATAGACGCTAAAAGCTGCCTCCCCACTGTAGGTCTTTGTCCTAGCCGGTGGGTCAACTGAAAATCCACTGCCAGAAGAACAATGGGATCTAAAGGGGGCATATTTTACAAGCACGTCTGGAATATATTTGGGTGCTAGTCCATTGAGTGATTTGAAAACCAATAAAAAACAGGCAACTGCCAATTTTGGTAATGTTTCTGATGTGGGCATCAAAATTCAAATATGCATCTAATAGCACACCAAGGTTACTAGCTTTTGTGCTAGGGATTCTAAGTCAATGCACAGTTTCAGTCTCAGTGCTTTTGTCTTGTCTTTGTTCAACTCCGGGAAATTACGTGACATCCACAAGTTCACATGATACATACAATCCACTTAACCAGTTTGTCAACAGCACTGATGCCGGTGGGTGATATAGATATGTATAATTGTGTATCATCCACGTAACTATGAAAAACAATCCTGTGGTCCCTTATAACATTACCCAGTGGCAGCATGTAGAGGCTAAACGACACAGGACCCAGTATGGAGCCTTGGGGGACCCCACGTGTTGTGCTAGCATTGGCCGAGGAGTGGTCACTACTGGTGACAACATAGCCCCTTCTTGCATTTTGAATGTCATCTCCTGCCAGCAGTAACTGGAGCACACCTGTAGAACTTGTGTGATGGGTGTGACAGGTATGGTTTCAGAGAATAAGAACTCTCGGTATCCAAACTGACACTCTTTTCCGCCTCAGGTTAGTCTCAGATGGGGCGGCAGGTACTTAATCAAAACTGTCAGGATGAAAGGAGTGTAGTGTTCAGGTGAAACTATAACCTCACTGAAGGCTAGAATTACCTGACTGGGGGCAGATATTCCATTCTAGCCAGCAGAACACGCAGACACGCCAATAAAGTAAGCTGCTGTATTTGAAAAAAGATATTGTCTGATAATCCCCCTGGAAAATAACATAAATGCAAGAGGATTAGGAACGTTCTAATTCCCATGTGCAGTATTGTACATGTACAGGCCTGAGTGTAATATGGAAAAACCCCAGGGTGCTGTCTCTACGGCTCCATGTCTTACTGATTTGGAGAAAGGGGGTGCATAAAACCATCAGAGTGCTCCTGGAAAGACAGCACCCAAACATGGCACAGAACAGCAAACCAGTGTTTACATGCAGTGACAGGACAACAGCACGCTCAGTTCAGATCACATAACAGACACATCACAGACATCAAACTCTTTGCAGAAATGGCTAAAACAGTGGGTTTTGAACCGACAGAGAGCGTTACTGTTGGCAGTCGATGACTTACTTTTTTTTTTTTTTTAAAGCTACAGTGACATCATCTATCTGCCAAAAAAAAAAAACTGAATGCTGTATGGTTCAGATAGCAGCCAAAAAAGGACATAAAAGGAATAGGTTTTGCCTCATTACGTTTTAATCCTATTACACACGTTAGCATTTCTTGCTGACCATCTGCTATCCTGTGGCTATTCAAGTTTTACAGTTACGTACATATTGACAATGTTATATTGGCATATTGACGATAGCTATCCCAAATATTTACCTGAAGGGAATTTGTTAGTTCAGTGCATTCTTTGGAATTTGTCCATCCAAAGCATGTGATCTCATCCTGTCCACTCAAAGCACGAGATCCCATCCTGTCCAACCAAAGCATGAGATCCCATCCTATCCACCCAAAGCATGAGATCCCATCCTGTCCACCCAAAGCATGAGATACCATCGTATCCACCCAAAGAATGAGATCACATCCTGACCACCCAAAGCATGAGATCCCATCCTGTCCACCCAAAGCACGAGATCCCATCCTATCCACCCAAACCATGAGATTTCATCCTATCCACCCAAAGCATGAGATCCCATTCTTTTCACCCAAAGCATGAGATCACATCCTGACCACCCAAAGCATGAGATCCCATCCTGTCCACCCAAAGCACGAGATCCCATCCTATCCACCCAAACCATGAGATTCCATCCTATCCACCCAAAGCATGAGATCCCATTCTTTCCACCCAAAGCACGAGATCCCATCCGATCCACCCAAACCATGAGATTCCATCCTATCCACCCAAAGCATGAGATCCCAACCTGTCCACCCAAAACGCAAGTTCCTATCATGTAGTGAGATGTATTTGTATTGCATTTAAAAGATGTTTGAATGATGTCCAATGATAAATGTAATGTATCTGTTGGCACTTCATCAGCAAGTATAGCAGAAAAGGTTCTGCTTCTATTCTTTATACTGTGCTATAGCCAGGCCTTAAACAATTGTTATGAACAGAACCGGTAATATACTTGCTATGCCAACGGCAACATGCAAATGCACAAATATGAAAAAGATAATTTGAATAGTCATATTCACACAAATTATATTATAGCACTATGTGTGCTATTCTGTCCAGCCCTTTCGAAGCCACTTTTTAAGAGACTTGCACATAGCATTCTCTTGGGGCTGCTGGGAACTGGCTCAACTTGTTAAGGCATTTTTATGCTGCGTAGTTGGGCCCCATGGTCTGATATCGAATCCAGACTGTGCCAGAAATGTATCCAGTAAATTGTTGGTAAATGTAAAACCTGATATTAATATTGAATGAGTTCAAAAAGTTAGATTTTTTGCAACTTTGTTTTTATGTGGAGGTTGTGCTTACATATATATGTTAGGGGAAGACCATTTAGTCTTCAGCATTGAGCAGCACATTTTTATGTGGTGTGAGAGATTCTGCATAGCAGTTTGGGAGCAGCTATGATATTGTATACTAGATTAATTCAATGACTAAAATCATTTCTTGTTCAACAACCCATATGTAGATACTAGTGCAAATGTTTTATTGTCCCAGGGTGTTTCCGAAAGTACCTTTCCAGTTGTGTTTTAAAACCCTTAAAAATATTCAATATTGACTAATATTTTGTTTAATATGGTTTTTAAAAATGTCACATGAACTACTAAAAGGGCTTAGCAGCATTTCTACACCTTTACCCTCATCGAGAATGCCAGAATCTATGAATATGCAGATTGGCAGAACTTGCTGTTGTGGATGTATAGCAACAGGGCATCAACACATCAACTGTCACAACAATGTTAACTAGTCAGCTTTCTGTGTGCTTAGGTTTCCGTTTACCACATCACACTGCTGTAATTTACATATCTTTGCATAGTGGACCGTGATAGGTTTGACAAATTTGTGACATCACTAATTTTTCTCGCACATGCCATGCTTCCAAGAGGAGTTCACCATTTAAAAAACACATTTCTGAGTGGAGGAGGTCTTGAAACGGTCCAAATGTGGTTCGTTTCACGGTCATTTCGCCCTGAAAACATCCCCACGTCTCTTATATGTTCCCACTTTCCTGTCCTTTCCTCTGCAGAGTTCTTCATGGACGGGCTGGGGGAGCTGCTGGTGGCGAGTTGTCCCGATCTGTCGATCGGACACCAGGCCAAAAGAGCGGACACGAACGGCGAGTATTACAAGTACCGCATGCCGCCCAGGAGCGACACCGACAGCAAGCTGGCGCTCCACTTCTTCAAGAACCGGCTGAAATGTGTCAAGTACTGAAACAGCTGAGAAGGACTTGCGTGCGCTTCAGGGAGCGCTGTTCAGGGATATGTGTGTATTTACATCCACATCTTAAAAACTACTACTGTGCGTTACATACTGGTCCCTAACCGGGCCTCCGTCTGCACAAGGAATAGTGCATTTTTTAAATTATTATTTAAATGTTTAAAGAAATGTGTATTTGAATTCAAATGTGATTGCTGGCAGTGTATTGTTTGCAGGCGCGTCTTATGCGACCCACTTAGCATTTCAGGGGTTAATTATGCCTGAGTGTAGGCCCTGGGTAATTTCAGAGGGGTTTTTAATCAGGCATATTTTTTAACAGCATATTTGATATGTACATAATTCTTACAGGTGTAATTTGCTTAGGGATAGGACCACAGCCATGGGAAATGTGATCCCTTTTTCTTCACATGAAGCATGTGTTTGTAGTTAATTCTGTGTGTATGTGTGAAATTTGTGCGTATTGTGCTCGATATGCACAGTGCCTTGTATCACACACTGAGACTAAGGACCATTCCGTCCCCTGGTACCCTTTGTTAATTATCCTTTCTGAAATTGTCATTCTCCGACTGCACAGTGCTGATCCAGGCAAATCAGCCTCCTCCGTTTGTCCTTTTCTTTCCATCTCAGCGGCCTGAGTCGTTTAAAGGCGGCGTCGCCCGCATAGCGTTGTTGACCGATGGCGTTCGCCGCGGCGGGTGGCGGGGGGGGGGGTGGTTGCGCCTGACGGCGTCTGCGTTCTGAAAGGACGAAGGACGCGTACGCGCATCGGGAGAAGGGCGACTTCGACATCGAAGCTCCCCCCTCCTTCGGTTGCTTTGCTTTTTCAATAATAGCAACAATGACGCATCCCTCCGATGAATTCCGCGGAGGTACGTCGACCGCATTAATCCAGTCGCTACGGCGACGCCTGGTGGACAATCGCAATGACTCTTGAATAAACAGTTGCGGAAAAAAAAAACCAAAACGCATGGCCAATTACATTTCAGGAATTTAGCAGATCCTCTTACATTCACGTCTCATGTGTTAAAACATGCAAACAGTTTACACTGCTGAATGTTCTTCTGACACTTTTGTGGCGAGTACCTTGCTTAAAGGTACGGCTGCTGCCCGTATTTAGTTTCCTAACCCGTACGTAGTTTCCATTGCCACTCACTGTTCCTGATACGCCACAGAGTGCACTTTAAGCAATGCTGCGTTCTCCTGTCAGATGTCTGGAGCTATGTGGGTGGGGCTTTCTTACTTCCTGGATGAGAGACCCCCCCCGGAAAAGCTTGGCTGCTGCTGGTGCTGCTGCTGGTGCTGGTGCTGGTGCTGGTGCTCCGTTTGGTGGACCGGTGCGGGGGTTGGAATGCCGTATGGCTCAGACGACAGGCCAACCCTAACCCTTTCACCCAGGACCAGGCAGCTACCGGGACACTGTGCTGCAGGAGGCGCTGCCGTCTCCTGGATGTGACCGAGGCCCTGACTCGCTGTGGTGATTAAAGATGTCACGGCACTTTACCATGAAGAGGAGTGGGGCTGAGGTTCCGTCTACGCACAGCCGAAGTTGTGGGGCTTCCTGGTGTCCTGTGAAATATTCCCAGTGTAGTTTAGATTGTTCCGGGACACTGTGGGATGCTTGCGGATTATTCCGGAAGTTTCTGCAGTGAACAACGTGTCTGAGGACTGCCTTCTTTCCTCTTAATTGTGTTTCTGCAGACTGTAGTTTTGAACCTTTGAATATTTTTCATCAGATCTATTTTTTATTTATTTTGTTTTTATCTGGGCACGTAATATTTCAAGTGTGATGAATTTCTCTTGTAATTGTTTAAAATCACAGTTTTTTTTAAGTTTTTTAAAAATGTTCGCTTTGAATAAACATACTGATTTTCAGCCAGGTCTTCCTACAGTATGCATTGCTGTGTGATGGCACTGGATGGTACATCACTTGAGGTTTATGTAAATAGCTGTTTGAAGCCGATCTCCCTGATTCGCTGGGGCACATGCTCTCCTGCAAAGAGCAACGCCCACAGACACCGAGGAAGGCACCTCAAGTGCAACTCAGCATGCGTACTTGCAGGTGCCCGGTCCCCCAGCAGGGGTCGTTAGAGAGCAATGAGATGTGGATCCCTGAAGACTGACACTACAGCCAACCACTACCACAGTAGGTCCCAGACCGTGGGACACATCCACACACTGGAACAGAGCCTTCACAGATACCAGACCATGGGGTTCATCCACACACTGGAACAGAGCCTTAACAGATACCAGACTGTGGGGCCCATCCACACACTGGAACAGAGCCTTCACAGATACCAGACTGTGGGGCCCATCCACACACTGGAACAGTGCCTTAACATAGCCACAAGGCTACGGTGCTAGGTAATAGAAGTCAAATAGGCAATTAAATGTAAATACAATATAAACTGACCTTGATAAAATTCTGCTGTGGTTCATTTTTGTCTGTTGTATGACCCAAAGTAGGAAAAGCTGAAAAATACAACATCAAAAAGAAGAGTGAAAAAATGTAAATATGGGCTTTAAAAAAATTCAAATGGATGAGAAATTATCTTGATTGAACAGCCATGGTGAAATAAATTAATGAAATGGTTTCGAGAGTATTTATGATGAAAAATGTATCCCACTGGAAAAATAGCAAAATACAAAATCTACTGTGAAATGTGAAAAAGTGTGCAAAATCAATATGCAAAATCTTAAATGTGTGCTTTTCCTATTTAGAATGATGAGAATTTATCTTTATTCAACAAACATGATGAAATGAATGAAAATACGTTTGAAAATACAGTATATATTTATTTTAAATATTTTATATTATATTTCTATTCAGCCTGATGAGAAATCATCTTCAATAACCACAATGAAATAAATGAATGAAAATGTGCTTTAAAATTGTTTCATTCATGTATGAGGAAAAATGTAAAACTGAAAAAAAAGTTCTAACTAAGCTTTTTAAGGGAAATCATGTTCATTCAGAGCAATGCAGAAATACATTAATGAAAATGAGTTTTAAAGCATTTCTGAAGAAAAAGTGAGAGTGATAAAATGCTAAAACCTAAAAAAAAAAAAGAAGATAAAAATATGTTATTTTTAAATTCAGCTGTAAGGGAAATCAGGTCTTCCATAATTTAAGTTATTAATTTATTTTAACATTTTTTAATTGTATTTATTTTTACTGGAAAATGTGCAGAGGTATTGCAGGATTGCACAATGCACTTAGCTCGATAGTTTAAAAACTGGTTTCCTGTCCTGCCGCTTAACTATAAACACAAAGAGAGAGGAAGAAAAGACAGAAAAAGAGAGGTGTGAGCGAGACGTGTGTAGGTGGCACTGTGTGAGGGTGTGTCATCCGCAGAAAGAACATTTACTGAGAACAGGAAAGGAAGAATAAGATACTGTAAGAAAAAAAGGCAGGCAGAGGTTGCATTTTTGGGAATTGGTCCAGAGTAAAGGTCAGCAGGGCCATGACTGGTTTGTAATCATGTGCTGCTTGTTTGTGTGCTTGAAAGATGAGAGCGATGTGATAGTTCTGACAGATAAAGGGATTGAATTTACATTTTTTGTGCAGTAATGGTGGAAAGATCTTCAGCCATAGTTTTTTTTAAAAGTGTGATCGGATACAGGGTTCTGGAGTCTTGATTTGATTCTGTGCTCCACTATTTTAGATTTGTAATCAAACAATTCAACTGTGGTTAAAGTGCAGATTTTCAGCTTTCCCCTTGTCTATGCTTGTTTTCCACAGTTTTTGGTGCCCTTGGATTTTTGCTGTTTTGTACAGTATATGGAGGCCTATAATGCATTGGTGTTGCAAAGATTAAGATAGAAAAAAATAAAAAAATAAAAAATACAGTACATACAATACAGCACACAATAAGATGGAAGACTTATGAATTTATACTATTGATCTCTTGGGTCTTGGGTAAGAAATGAACTTCAAATAAACACTAGAGACCGCACACACACACACAAAAAATGTATATACAAAATATTCACGTTTTTTTTAACTTAGCTGTGCCACTGCTCAAAACAAAGTTGCTCTCTGTTTCAGCAATCTAAAATGAACTGCCAATAGGACTGTATATAAGAATGCTTATGTGAACTGAATATTTCGGTTTGAATTCAAAATCACTCACTCTCTATTACATCTCATTCTCTATCACATCTCACTCTCTGGCACATCTCACTCCTTATCAAATCTCACTCTTTATCAATCTCTCTCTCACTCTATAGCATATCTAACTCTCTATCACATCTCACTCTCTATCACATCTCACTGTCCAGAGCTGTGAACTCTTCCACCTCCTCCAAATGTGAAAATGACGGAGGGGGAAGTGGGAGTGTCACTATCTCCACACCAGCTAACTGCTTTTTTTTTCCCACAGGCAAATTGTGCTTGCATTTGGTTACTATTGCAAATGAGATTTACCAGCAATGAGAGCAAAACCCAAATATGTTATCTCTAAATATATGGAATAGCATCTGTAGCATGTTTTCTCCAACCTTACCAGGCTCTTTGTAATTTCTGAGCTCACCAGTGCTCTCTTTCTTCTTAATGATGTTCCAAACAGTTGGTCTTCGTAAGCCTAATGGTTGGTCTATGTCTCCGGCTGTTTTTTTTTTTGTTTTTGTTTTTTTGTTTTTAAAAATATATATATTTCTCAGCCTCTTAATGGCTTCCTTTACTTTCGTTGTCAGAACTCTGGTCCTCATGTTGACGAACACCAAAAACACTCCAAAGGCAATCAAAAGGCTAGAGGTTATCAGTAGAGTATTTTGCGAATGTAGTGGATTTTACTGACTGGCATATTAAAAAATCTAAGGACTGCACAGTCTGTCAAATCTGGTTGTTCAGCCCCATCATAGGCATAATAATCGATGAGAGAACAGCTCTGAAAACAGAAGCAAATGCTTTTGTCATAATTGAAATATTGTAACAAGATAAAAAAAAAATCATATTCACTATAATTGAGAGGAGAACCCGCTATCTTTGAATATATAACTCAAATAATATTATTATTGGCCCACTTTCCAAATTAAAGTGATTTATTTCTATATAACATATATCCATCATGCCAGATTATGTGACTATGTGGAGAATTATTATGCATGTAAATTGAATAACAGGATAAGAGACATTGTTTTGTGGAATGAGGATAGTCTGTGTGATGTGGAATGGATTTTCAAATATGACTATCAGCATTAGTGCCCTCGAAAAGTGTAGGAACGACAGAGCGGAATCTGCTATTTTTCGCTTAAGATACTTGGATTTGAGATCAAAATATGATGACAAAAGTACACACAATCAAGGTTTTTTTTCATGGTATTCGCACATGTGTATGTGTATTCGCATTGAGTCCCCCATAAGGGTATGTCAGCGTAAGTAAATCTGTGTGCGTCCTCAGCTCTGGACAGGAGAGTTTTTCCCTTCAGTCACAAGCCTCTGCCCAGCCAGTCATTTCATTTCTTTCAAGATTCTTCTTTGACAGGAGTAAAAAAAAACGATCTGGCTCCTGTTTTTTTTTTTGGAAATTACAACAATCTGATTAGCCCTCTCGCGCTTATACGTGCTGTGGTGACTCGTGATGTAGGTGATCATAGGTGTGGAGCAGCAGGTTCCGGCTGAGGACTTTTCAAAGACCTCTTTTGTGCTCAATGCATTCACGCATTTTGTGAATGCCGGTTACATTAGTCTTTCAGGATTTGATGAGCAAATTCGAAACTCCTGTTTTTTAATGGTCTCCTGGTTCGGAGCCAATTTCAGAGGCGGAATGATGACTTCCAGCTCCCTGAAAAAAATCCTATTTGTTTGCTTCATCCTCGGGGCACTGACGATATTTTTATTTTACTTGAACCTTGTGACGCAGTCATCACCTCTTCAAGGGTAAGATTATGAACAAGCTTTGATTCTGTGCAGCATTTGATCTGTCACTGTGTATCTAGTCTTCTACAATCCCCAAATCATTTTTAGTGTCAGTTGTTAGAGCTGTATCAGGAAACAATAGAAGGGACAAGAAATTCAATAAACTTCCCAGTGGGCGGATAAAATATGTTTGCATTATGGTTTCTGTTATATTTTGCAGTGTTCTGTATTATGGCAAAAGTTTCAGTTTCTGTGCTCGTTCAAAGGTTCAGCGTGTATTCTGTATTTTAATGTTCTAAGATATCAAACATGCTGTTTATCTTCTTGAATGAGAGAATATTTTTTTTTAGGAAATTAATGGCTTCATGGGAAATGTTGAATTTAGACTGGAAACTGAAACATAATTCTTCTTTGTCTACTGTCTGCATTCAGAGGTTTTTTATGATAGCAAATTGAATAAAAATGTAATTTATTTGATTGATTGATTGAAATTATTTGAAAAATGTCACATCCATGAAATTATGTTCTTGTGTTGGGCATTAAGGGGGTTCCCAACCCCTCACATTCATAACCCCCTTTTATTTACTGCAAACACCTGAACACCTTCAACACGCCTTTAAAAGAGACAGGTTTAGCCTTTAGCATTTAAAAACGACAGATTTAGCATTTAAAAGAGACAGCTTCAGCATTTAGCCTTTATTTTTATTTTTCCATAGATTGCGTTGTTGCCGTTCTCGTTGTTAGTGTTAATCAGTTTAACCATCAGGGTCCAAGTTGAACTATGCGGTTGTTCCCTGTACTTGGACCGGTACTTCTCTCTAGGGGTTTCGTCATACTTGTTCCTGGTTATGGTTATACACTTTGTTGTACGTCGCTCTGGATAAGAGCGTCTGCCAAATGCCTGTAATGTAATGTAATGTAATGTAATGTTAAAAGAGACAGCTTAAGCCTTCAAGTGGCAGCATTAGCATTTTGCATTAAAAAAACAGCTTTAGCCTGTAGCTTTTAAAAGAGACAGCTTTAGCGCATTTAAAGGAGTTTTAGCATTTATCGTTTAGAAGCTTTCTCCTCTTCCCAAAAATAAACTGAAATATGCCTCTCTGCCAACCGAACTGCTCATTCGTTGGGCGTAGGTCCTGTACGGTCAAGAAAAAACAAAACGAAAAAAACAAACATCAAGGTAGCTGAACAGCCCGAACCTGTAAGGTCTGATTGGCCACGGTTAGTTGTCAAGGTTACGTCTTGTCCCTACCCACGTAAATGTCAATCACCTTACTCCCATTTAGTTGTGCTTTGTAACTAGAATTGAAAATACATTCTTTGAGTTTACAGGTCCTCAGATTTTAATCTGTAACTGAGTGAAATGGATGCTCATCTCATTGCACTCTAAAGCAGAGTCACCAGGGAGTGCCTTGTGTTCCATTCCATGACTGTCTCACAGACTCAGGGGACTGTGTGCTACTGATGGGCTCAGATTGCAGAAGAGCAGGAAACTTTATTGGCATTCCTGTTAAAATTACACCCTGGATAATATGCTTACTGTATAGCAACGGCAAAAAAAATAATAAATAATAACAACAATAAAAATACAAATGATGATGCATTTTGCCATATTTACATCAATTTTATTGATGTTCCAAAGCCTCAGTGGCATGTCTAATCACCTTAGAAGGTGTTATGGATCCCTGTGTTTCAAAATGCCTAAATTAGTTAACTTCAAAGGTTTAAAAACACATCGAATGTGTGTCACAAAAATGTGAATAATTTAGTCACAACTTTCAAATTAAAAACGTGGGTCTGGTGATGAGGAGATAAACTCCTTTTATCAGTCATTTTATTGCAGCCCCCTCAGTGTATGAGTGTTCCTTATCTTCACAGCACTTAGGATCCGATTGAATGCAATCCTAAGGGCTTTGGTCGCCTGCTATGACAGTTTATGAGGGGCTAAATGGAGGCTACATGCATGTACACCAGCAAGCTTATATGATATCTCAGACATACCGTTCCCAGAGTAATCACCACTAAAGTTGTCCGTTCGATGACAGGTCGTTGTGCAATGTTATCATTGCTATGTGGACGGTATGTCCAGCATTTCATTGTCAGAAATATCAGATTATCTTCCTGGTGAAGGTGCACATATTAGTGGCTTGCTGTTCCTATGTTAACTCCTCACGAGCTGTCATAGAAATCAAGGGTCCTGTAATAATAATAATACCGTTCGATGACAGGTCGTTGTGCAATGTTATCATTGCTATGTGGACGGTATGTCCAGCATTTCATTGTCAGAAATATCAAATTATCTTCCTGGTGAAGGTGCACATATTAGTGGCTTGCTGTTCCTATGTTAACTCCTCACGAGCTGTCATAGAAATCAAGGGTCCTGTAATAATAATAATAATAATAATAATAATAATAATAATAATATAATAATTCTGTATAAGCTTCGCTCACCTATGTGTTTGTTTATAGTTACAGAACCCTTGATTTTCTATGATAGAAATCAAGGGTTCTGTAAGTATAAGTTTTGCTCACCTATGTGTTTGTTTATAATTACATCATATATTAACTTTTCCTCGTAACATAGCTTATATTCTTTAGAATACCAGTGCGTTTTAATATACCACTTGCATTATTTTAATTACATGTATATTAAAACTCACTGGCATTCTGAGGAATATAAGTTATGCTACTAAAAAAAATTAATATTGAATGTAAATTAAAAAAAAAAAAAAACACATAAGTGTACAAAGCTTAATGATTTGTTCCTTACAATGTATGACCGAAAACTATATTCGTTCATTCATTCATTCATTCATTCATTCATTCATACAGAACCTTCAACAAAATCAATTCAACAAACCAGCTATCACCTTTCAGGAAAAATCAGTAATTTGCATGTTCAACTGATTAGTAACTTTTTTAAAGGAGAGTGCACCATCTACAACTCTTTTTGATATATTTTAATATATTATACATTTATCTTTATGGCACAGAAATGGTGCAATGGTGGTGGGGGGTTGAGTCCCATTCACTAAGCTCCATTTAGTGATGTATAGTTACAGCCTTAATTGTGATGACCTCTGTCACAATATTACCGACAATCTGAGTTATGATTACTGTGAAATTGAATGTTATCACCGTAAAAAAAATAAATAAATAAATTTAAAAAGATATGTGCGATCAGGTGAGTTCCAGGTTCAAAGTTTTTTTGAAGGTTTTCCTGTTCTGTGGTAAGTGCCAAGGAATTAATCAAAACATGCAACTTCATTGCCTTTGTTTGAACATGTGGGCTGGATTCTGCAGCCTGCCCGACTGGTTCTCTCCAGTTTTGGGTATTTCAACAGAAAGTCCATATCATGCCAGTCACTCCTGAACTGCCAATTCTGGTAAGCTGATTCTTTATTTTGACAATCCAGACCTAATCACAAGCAGGTTCTCTGCACATAGTCGTCTGTGACAGCACTTTTACTCCTATGTTCAGTTGGTATTAATGAGCCAATTGTGTAACAAGAAAACATTCCCGTCACACCACCAGCACCAGCCTGTATTGTTGAAAAATGGCAGGACAGATCCATGCACTCATGCATTTTACTCCGAATTCTGACCCAACCATCTGGATGTTGCAGCAGAAATCAAGATTTGTCAGACCAGGAAACATTTTTTTACTCTTCATTTGTCCAGTTTTAGTGATCATGTTTCCACTGTAGCCTCACCTTCCTGTTCTTAGCTGACAGGAGTGGAACCCGACATGGTCTTCTGCTTCTGTAGCCCGTCCGCTTCAGCGTTCTACATTACATTACATTACATTACAGGCATTTGGCAGACGCTCTTATCCAGAGCGACGTACAACAAAGTGTATAACCATAACCAGGAACAAGTATGACGAAACCCCTAGAGAGAAGTACCGGTCCAAGTACAGGGAACAACCGCATAGTTCAACCTGGACCCTGGTGGTTAAACTGATTAACACTAACAACGAGAACGGCAACAACGCAATCTATGGAAAAATAAAAATAAATAAAAATACAAGTAGTCGTTAAGACTGGCGCATCAACTAAGTCACCTATTAAACAGCTGCCTAGTTACAACCCTAAGTTTAGTCATTTACAGGGGGGGAAGGGAGGGATGGGGAGAGGTGCAGCCTGAAGAGGTGGGTCTTCAGTCGTCGTTTGAAATGTTGTGCATTCAGAGATGCTCTTCTGCAGCTGAAATGTGTGGCCTTTCTGTTACCTTATATGAGTCTACCCATAATCAACAAGATTAACAAGATAGCTTAGCTCACAGAACAGCCTCTCAGGATGTTTTTCATCACGTCGTTCTCTAAATTCCTGAGACTGTAGTGTCTGAAAATCCCATGAGGGCAGCTGTTACTGCTGGAACCGCAACGTCTGGCACCAACAATCATACCACGGTCCATGTCACTTAAGATCTTGCCCATGCTAATGTTTGATTGAATGACATCTAAACTGCTTCACCATGTCTGCATGCTGCACGTGGGCCTCAGAAATCATGCCATCATTCCCTTCGATTTCATTACCATTTTCGGGACTTCCGGATCAAAAAAATAGACTGCCTGCAGGAGAAATTAATGCCACTTTCCTAATTTCTTCAAAATAATTTTTTGCATTTTGGCGTTTGTTTGTACATGAAAAAACAACACTTTTGGATAGACTCCCAATAATTGTAATTAGTCAAAGGAAAGTAGTTTTATTTTTGAGTAAAACTTATTTTTTTCTGTTGTTGTAAGTTGAAATTGAAAAAAGTTTGTTCTTTAAATTGTTGTTCAATAAATTCACATAAATTAACTGAATTATCCTGGTCCCACCAATGCTGTCCATGACACTGATCTTTATCCTGGTCCCATCAGCGCTGTCAATGGTGCTGATCTTTATTCTGGTCCCACCAGCGTTGTCTATGACACTAATCTTTATCCTGGTCCCACCAGCGCTGTCCGTGGTGCTGATCTTTATCCTGGTCTCACCCATGCTGTCCATGACACTGATCTTTATCCTGGTCTCACCCACGCTGTTCATGGCACTGATCTTTATCCTGGTCTCACCCATGCTGTCCATGACACTGATCTTTACATATATGAAATTTGCTTTTTAGGTTTGAGTGCATTGCATTAAGCAAATAACAGAGGAATAGGTCTGTTAAGTGTAGCATGTACTTTGAAATAATGTAGCTTGTACTCTGAAATAATTTCATTCATTGTCTTGAATAAAATATTGTTTTGACTTGTACATCTGCTAAATATATATCTTAGATGTAAAAGTCAAGACAATATTCTATTCCCAACATAAATGAAATTATTTCAGAATAAAAGCTACACTTAACGAGCATTTGCCTTTGTTATCTGCAAATAAATTGCACTCAGATCTAAAAAGCAAATTTCAGTGTTTCTCGTGATCTGAACAGAAACTGTAGGGTCCCTTTAAACTCGAGAGAGTAGTTAAATGAATGCATGGGATTGTTGGTGCATTTTCAGTGTTGTAAAGCAAAAAGCAAAAGGCATATGCTGACATGGACTAAGACTAAGACAGACAAGTACTAGCATTATGTAAATAATATATAGTATATGGGAATTCAATGAATTTAAGGTATAACATTCGCTAGACTTGTAGCTGGAAGGGTTTGGCATGAGGTACTAGTTACTGGCATTAGTAACTTGCCGTGACTAATGACAGCAGGTGCCATAGTGAATAAATTATGAACTCCTCCATCTGTTTCTCTTCCAGTTGTCCAGCAACCCACCAAACAGCATTTGGACAAGGTAAACAATCTTATTAATCAAATGAGATTCTAATATCTCTACAGTTTGTTTAAAAAAATTAAAAATCACAAAAACAGCATAATTAATATGCACCCCCCCCCCCTTTTTTTTTTTTCTTTGGGCTCCTAATCCCTTCTGGGCAACGCGGGATGACAGCACAGAGCACCAAACTGGTAAGCATGTGTGCCTTCAAGTACAGCACACCAACCCTCTGGTAAATTAATAAACCTCCACTGACCTCACACTTCCAGAGCGCACACACCTGCAGACTTCAATCCAGAGCCAGTTACACCTACAGACTTCAACCCAGAGCCAGTTACATCTACAGACTTCAACCCAGAGCCAATTACACCTACACACTTCAACCCAGAGCCAATTACACCTACAGACTCTAGCCCAGAACCAATTACACCTACAGAATCCAGCCAAGAGCCAATTACACCTACAGACTTCAGCCTAGTGCCAATTACAGCCACAGACTTCACTTCGTCAAAGCGCCAAGCATTCTAACAGAGCTACACACATCCTCACACCACCAAGCATTCTAACAGAGTTACACACTTACTCACACCACCAAGCATTCTAACAGAGTTACACACATCCTCACACCACCAAGCATTCTAGCAGAGGTACACACATTCTCACACCACCAAGCATCTAACAGAGTTACATACTTACTCACACCACCAAGCATTCGAAGAGAGTTACACACTTCCCAACACAGCCAAGCATTCTAACAGAGTTACACAGCATGTGTCACCACTTCTTCAGAGGTGACGTCTTATTCTCTGTTTAGGTTATCATGCGGACTTTATAGGGAAGTGGTGAATGAGTTTGTGCTGTACCAACCTGTGCCACTGGATGGCGGTAGTAACACGCACACTGCATGCGCTGGAATCAGGAGTCGTGGGCTGAGTCCCTTGAACAGTCCACCAGGTGGCAATGCGCCAACGATGCCCCCTGGCCTACTTCCGCCAGCTCTCCGCTGCTCTCCCGGCTGATGGCCACTGACGTGCGTTTTTTTTTGGTTCACAGGATCCTCCTTTCACCCTTCCTGCCACCAGTAGTCCCGCTCACCTGGAGCCCAGGTAAGGTTCCCCGTCATCAGAGCAGGCAAACCGACACTCGTGCTTGCAACACAAACAAAAACCAGTACCCGGTACTGGCGAGTCTACAGGAAGCAGCTCAAAAAAGGGCGAAAAAAAGGCGAAACCTTGACAGATCAGTTATGTGGAAGACACACCTCTGCTTGAGAGTTGTTGTGGATCCGGTTTGTCCACCCATCCCTATCAGTGCCAGAAGGCATGAAATGAAACAGAGGCTTTCTCTATGATTAATGTTGTCTTTTGGCTGAACTGCATATTTGAACTCTCAGCTGCATTCATGAGCATGGCATGGAAAATCCGGGTTCAGAGAGTAAAAGTCCTCTCTGGTATTTTGTTGGAATCACCCGGATTTGCCTAATAGCGCAATTCCTCAGCCCGGAGGTAGAAGCAATCAGTAAAATCAGCTGGCTGAGTACATGGGTGGCATAAACACACGGCAGGACTTTTGTAACCCCTGGACCTTCTACGTCTGGTCACGGGTAGAAAACTCAAATCAAAACCTGAGCAAAATGAGTAAATGACTCTCATGTGACCCGGGTGCTCCCCAGTAGTTTTCGGTTGAAAAACGTAGCCGGCTTGAGGAGTTTGAGGAAAGCAGAAACCGCTCAGTTTTTGATGGATCTTTATCACAAGCGGGATCACAAGCACTTTACTGTAGCATCATGGGATCTCCAACAGCTACCAAACAAATGAAAAAAGCCTAAATCATCTCAAAATCATTGGTCCAGAAAATCTGGAAAAGTTATAATTGAACCCCCCCCCCCCCCCCCCCCAAAAAAAAAAGGTCATAAAGAGAAACTCTGAGGCAACAGGGAGCAGGGGAATTCTAAAATGGATTGAATGACATTAATGTGAATGATTGAAGAAAGGCCGGGGGCAGGACAGAGTTAGGCAGATAGCAATGTGGTGTCTCTGAACCTGTTCAGTTATATTCATTGATGTTCCGATGCGTGTTGTGCTTGTGCAGGATCTACGACCCCATGCCCAATGTCAGCTATCAGCGAAAGTCGTGTTCCTGTCCAAAGGGAACCTCAAACTTGAGCAGCATCCTGAACCTGGATGAGTTTGACGACATTGTCAAACACAGAGCTCAGCAGTACAAAAGCCATCTGATCAGGTGAGTGTGGTTTTGCGCAGTTGCCAGAAATAAAACTAATTGCCACAGATTTTGAACAGAAATGAACAGCACTGACATTACAGGCTTTTCGGTAAAAAGCATAGGTCTGTAGATCTAAAGATTTTGGTATCTACTAAGGGGCGACATAGCTCAGGAGGTAAGACCGATTGTCTGGCAGTCGGAGGGTTGTTGGGTTCAAACCCCACCCTGGGCGTGTCGAAGTGTCCTTGAGCAAGACACCTAACTCCTAACCCCTAACTGCTCTGGCGAATCAATTGTAAAGCGCTTTGGATAAAAGTGCTATATAAATGCAGTCCATTTACCATTTACTAGGGCTGGGTGAAATGACAATAGTATCAGATAGTGACAATGATTGACAGCTGTCATGATGGGAGCCGGGCATTGTGATTTGCAGACACTGTCCACTTTGCTTGCTTCCGTTTGCTTCTACCTGCAGCTGCTGCAGCTTGTAAGAGCATAGTCTCGCACAGCGGTATGCAGAGTGGATAAACGCTTTCAGGCTATAGTGGCAGGCTATAGTATGCATGGTAGGTATGGCAGGCTGTAGTATGCATGGTAGGTATGGCAGGCTGTAGTATGCATGGTAGGTATGGCAGGCTGTAGTAGGCATCGTAGGTATTGCAGGCTGTAGTATGCATGTTAGGTATGGCAGGCTGTAGTATGCATGTTAGGTATGGCAGGCTGTAGTATGCATGTTAGGTATGGCAGGCTGTAGTATGCATGTTAGGTATTGCAGGCTGTAGTATGCATGGTAGGTATGGCAGGCTGTAGTATGCATGGTAGGTATGGCAGGCTGTAGTATGCATGGTAGGTATGGCAGGCTGTAGTATGCATGGTAGGTATGGCAGGCTGTAGTACGCATGTTAGGTATGGCAGGCTGTAGTATGCATGTTAGGTATGGCAGGCTGTAGTATGCATGTTAGGTATGGCAGGCTGTAGTATGCATGTTAGGTATTGCAGGCTGTAGTCGGCATTTTAGGTATGGCAAAATAAGCAAGAGATGCATCTTCCCATGTCAGAGCCTGTCGTCAGGCAGAGACAGGAAGGCCTCCATTTGTCTCTTTCTTGCTCACTCACCCCTTCGTTACTTAGGTATTTTGGAATACAATTCCTAAAATATATATTTTTTTCTTTGAAAATAGCAGGTGCTCTAAAGTCATTTGGCCAGCAATAAAATAATAAATTACTATAAATTCATATTTTCATAATCTTAATAATAATGGGCAGGAGGATTGGCATACCATCATATATCACTTATATACATATACGTTTCAAAACTAAATTGTGTGGTTTTGGTAAGCCTAAGGTTTGACCTATGTTGTTGACTGTTTTTTCTTATTTCTCAGCCTCATAGTGGCTTCCTTGTCTTTCATTGGTACAATTTTGGTCCTCATGTTGACAATAACGGCAATGACGGACTTCAAACGCAATCAGAAGTCTTGGACCAAGACTAGATACTTAAGGATATCTTATACCTGCACTAAGGAGGCCATTGAACACACTTGACTAATCATAAACCCCTGTGAAGCTATGTGTCCAAAACATTGTGGTGCCACGAAATGGGGGCAGTGTACAACACGGTGAAACTAAAATGCATTAAAGTGCCTTTTAACAAATGCTGAAAATCTGCACATAAACCACCTGTGAATGGTTTCATTATAAATCTAAAATTGTGGAGTACCGAGCCAAATCGTGAAAAAAATGTCTTTGTCCCAGACATTACGAAGCTCACTGTGTCTATCCACAGTCTGCTGTTGTGTGGTAAGAGTGCTGCTTTGAAAACATTTTTTGGGAAAGTGTCTTATACACTGGCAATTTGTCTGATAAGGCCCTACAGGGTCAAAATGTGTCATCTGCAAATAGTCTGTTGTATTACGGGTTTGAGTGTCTCTAGTGTATATTATTGTAAATATATCATATACCTGTACATGTACACCAGTATATACACCTGTACTGCATACAGTATATACTTCTTCAGGCATACCAAAATGATTTTGTGTCTTTTACAGGAAAAAGTCAGTACTTAACCAATTTCTGTTGGCTCCACCAAACTCGCCTCTACAATATCCAATTCAAGGATTCATTGTCAGTCCTCTCCAAACAAGCATCATTCCAGGTACTTATTATTTGTCCACATTAAAGTTACACATAGCACCATTAATTCAAACTAAATTCAACAGAGAAACCTTGAGGTCCAGGGCAGTAAATACATTGATTTTCAACATTTAGATGATGTCTAGATTACATTGCGACATTCCATAATGATAGTGCATCAGTTGAAGCCATTCTATTCAATTAATCAATTAATTAATCAATTTATGAACTCTCTCATTTGCCACCATGTAGAAAACGGGTTTCCAGAGTGATTTCCAGAATCCTCAGCTGATTCTCCAAAGCAGTATTCCTTTTCCCTTACCCTAGAATTTTAAAATGTGTATTCATTTACCCTGTTGACTACCAACAATATTGTAACAGGATTCCTATATTTAACTGAGAGATACCAGTACACAAAGGGGTTTCTCCAGAATTTATTATTAAAATGTTCTTTGTTACAGGTTTAAGTGTGCATTCTGTACAAAAACAAAATTACCAGGTAAGCAGAAACATTTTACTTCTCCTCTCATTTTAATTGTTTGGAAAATTTGGTTAATATCATATTTTTTTCAGATTTACTTTGAATAGGCATTCCATCTCATGTATGTTTCAATGACAAAAAAATATTGTTTGTTTTGGCTTTTAAAAAACAACAGGAAAGCAGTCAGTTCAGCAACACAGTTACTTTTGTTTAATCATAATTTGACATAAATATGAAAAGGGATAGTATTAACACACATGATGGCTGGAATGATAGTTTATGTTACCATAACATCACCAAACATCGCCCGAGCAATAAGTCTGCATTGTATAAACGTGGGTTTATTTGGCCCTCCGGGAAGTGAGTTACTAATCTGAGAAAAGGCTGCGGGTCTCTTCCATAACTGCGGATTCTATGTGCAGGTGACATTGAGCGTGAGCGGTGGTGTCCTGGCAGTGGAAAGTCTTCAGGAAAAGGACCAAGTGAAGGGACAGGATGAGAAGGTTCTCTCCATTTCTGCCTCCAGCCTGCACTCTCTCAATGACCTGCTGGGTCGGGTCTCCTACAGAAGCACTGTGTACAGCATCAAGTCTGGAGACCTGGGTAAGCCCCTCCCCTGAGCTCTGTTCCACTTCTCTCTCTCATCACTCTATAGGGTTTGTAATGAGCTATGAAATCACATGGTTATGCTTGTCTGTATACCAACAAACTTGGGAGTAAGCTATGAGTCAGATCAATAAAATTTTGCAACCACTGATTATCTAGAATACATGTTTCGGTATCAACTGCTAATCTCAGTTGTCAAGATTAATGTTTGGTTTTTCCGTGTGTTTTGATTATTCATCAGTACACTTCACCTTTGAGGAGTACAAAGCCGTCTTCCCCATTGTGATCCGACAGCCTACAGTGCCAGTTCTGTACGCCTTTGGAGCAGGTGAGTCAATTGAATATTAATCCTAGCAATTCGTGAAGGAAAGAACATAGCACATAAATGCATTCACTTCCTAAAAATCAAATTTAAAGCTTTCATGTGGGGAATCCCTTTTGTTGAAATGATTGGCTTATTCTCCTCAGTGTGTGTGTGTGTGATTATAGAATGCAGATCTTGATTCTCATTGCAGATATCAAGTCCCAAGTAACGATCACAACAAAGACCTTCCTCAGATATGATAAACTGAACAATCTCATCAGAAGTATTAGAAAGTTTTACAAAGACATTAAAATCATCGTTGCGGATGACAGCTTTAAACGACGCAAAGTGAACGGCAGCAACATTGAGCAGTACTTCATGCCACCTGCACAGGTACAGCTTTTAGAAGAGATGCTGGAAGAGTTTTAGTACATGTACAGTATGCACATGGTGCTACATTAGGGAGAGACATAGGGCTGGATTTTAAAAGATAATAACCTATGGTAGTCAGTTTTCATTCATTCATTCATATTCATTTCTGTGTCCAGTGTTGAGTGTTGAGTGTTGCACGCTGTGTTCAATGTTGAGTGTTGCACACTGTGTTCAGTATTGAGTGTTGCATGCTGTGTTGCGTGATGAGTATTGCATGCTGTGTTGAGTGTTGAATGCTGTGTTCAGTATTGAGTGTTTCATGCTGTGTTGCGTGTTGAGTATTGCATGCTGTGTTGAGTGTTGAGTGTTGAATGCTGTGTTGAGTGTTGAGTGTTGCATGCTGTGTTCAGTATTGAGTGTTCAGTGTTGAATGCTGTGTTCACTGTTGAATGTTCAGTGTTGCATGCTGTGCTGTGCTGAGTGTTCACTAATGCACTGTGTTTTTTCTGTTTTACCCTGTAGGGCTGGTTTGCTGGCAGGAACCTTGCTGTCTCACAGGTCACCACCAAGTACTTTCTGTGGGTGGATGATGACTTTGAGTTCACAGAGAGAACAAAGATTGAGAAATTTGTAGAAATCATGGAGTCAAAGCCTGAACTGGATGTGGTAAGCAAGAACAAGAAATAGTTTGAAATGAAGGATAATTCAAAATGGGCATTGGTTTACTTCTATTTTTTAATCTGTGTTCTCTTCGAAGATTCTGAGTGATAAAAGTATTGCACCAAACAAAGACATAATTAAAACAAAAGCCAGTCTCAAATGAAATTTCCCAACCCTGTGCTGCTAAGGTGCAGTGGCTAGCTGGTTTGCAGCTTTATCTGATGTGGCACCAGTGGCAATTTGAAATGAAATTGAAATCAGATGCTAACAAGTACACCAAGGAAAATTCAGACAGAGCGCCAGGGAGGCATCGGATTAGATCCCAAACAAGTGCCGGAATGTAAGGGGCAAAAAAGATTAGCGAGTTCTGAAGACTGCTGATGTCACCAGTATGCATAGATCAAAGTGCTTCACATCAGCTCGAAATGTAGTGAGTGCAGTTTGCAATTGTTTTAAAAAAAAAATCTATTTTTCACTTACATACAGAGGTGGGTAACCCGGCTTCAAAGAGTAAAAAGACTGACCATGTATTTGCTCCACCACCATGCACTAAACCAGCTGACTCTAATTAGCATAACTCTTCAGCATGATAGGAGACCTAATTATTGTAATCAGCTGGTTTAGTGCATGTTGGTGGAGCAAATACATGGTCAGTCTTTTTACTCTTTGAAGCCGGGTTACCCACCTCTGCTTACATAGAAAACAAGCAGACGATTTTTAATCCTTTCAGGTGTAATATCACAAATATGTGTTTAGAGTGTTTTTAACTGACCATTCTAATGCTGATGTAATAATCAACTTAAAGCAATGGAGCCTTTTTATTTATGCTTAGCCTTTCTACAATCCCTTTTTAAGGAGCGTATATGATCGTCGATCCAGGTGGTATTTCTAGAGTAAGATTTGGTCTTGGTTTTGAATGATGCAACTGCATTCAAGGTAGACTGGCATAGAACATTAAATTTATTCACTAACATGCTCAGCATTCGATACCAGCATTGGGGGCAACGTAAGGTAAAAGCGGGTGTCTGGCGGGTGCTCTGGTGAATGAGAGGCATCAATTGTAAAGCGCTTTGGATAAAAGCGCTATATAAATGCAGTCCATTTACCATTACCATTTACCAGACCATGGGGCCCATCCACGCACTGGAGCAGAGCCTTAACAGATACCAGGCTATGGGGCCCATCCACACAGTGGAACAGAGCCTTAACGGATACCCAGACCATGGGGCCCATTCACACACTGGAACAGCGCCTTAACTGATACCAGACCATGGGGCGATGTGTATCATGGACAATGATAGACATTACATTACATTTATTTGGCAGACGCTTTTATCCAAAGCGACGTACAAAAAGTCCATTTCACGGTCGTAGACAACTACTAAACACAGGTTCAATAAGATACAATACCTATTTTGTACAGCTATTTCTAGCCAAGAACACAGTGAACACTATTCTGACCTAACCTCTGCAAAGCCAACTAGGCAGAAGAATAAGCTACAGTATTAGGACAAGTACAAATTACCAAAAAGTACTGGGATGGGGCTACATGTAACAAGTGTCATAAAAAGGGGGGGTGGGAGTGTATTTAGAGTGAAATATACAGTGTGGTAGTAGTTAGTCCAAGTATAGTCTGAAGAGATGAGTCTTCAGGCCACAGCAGAAGATGGGTAGTGAGGGGGAGGTTCAGAGAGGGACGGGGAGTTCGTTCCACCACTGGGGAGCTAGGGTGGAGAAGCTCTGTGATCCCTTTGGTCGGGTGGAAGGGGTTACAAGGTGCCCTGCTGCCGCAGAGCGGAGTGGTCGAGCAGGCACATAGGATCGATTTATGTCCTGCAAGTAGATGGGAGCTGTCCTGTTGGCTGCAGTGTAGGCAAGGGTCAGGGCTTTGAACCGGATCCTGGCAGCGACCGGTAGCCAGTGGAGTGATCGCAGTGGAGTGATCGCATAGACATGAAAACAAATTGAAAGCAACCTTAATATTTGAACCGGAATCCGTCCAGTGATGTATAGAAATGTTAAAGTAGAGATAATTATAACATGGAGCACTAAGGGACGGAGGGATATGACATTTACAGGAACAGGATTTAAAAAAATGCCCCCCAGAATACACTTCTCTTAAATCACTAACAAGACCAGGTTAAAACCTAGTATATGGCTGGACCTAACACGCGTGATCCGGCCGACCAATGGTGTAACTTCATCACTAAGTCAGTCAGTCAATCAGTCATTCACAGACATTTGCGTTTGTAGGGCTAGCCCCGCTGTTGCGGTCCAGCCAAAATAACTGCCACTCCTGTATTTGTGTTGCCTTCAGCCAAACTCCAAGTTTCTAAGATTCTGTCTCGTGTCATTTCTGATTTCGTGCCAGGTGGGCGGTTCTGTAAGCTCAAGCACGTTTTCTTTCATGCTGGTCAATGAGGAGGGGGATGAGGAAGGTGGCTGTTTGCGTAAAGTGAAAGGGGACTACCAGCCCATTCCGGGATTCCCCGATTGCTTCTTCACCTCTGTGGTGACCAACTTCTTCCTGGCCCGGACGGACGCCGTGCGTAAGGTGGGCTTCGACCCACTGCTGAAGAGAGTGGGCCACTCAGGTGAGGCCAAGCGTCAGGTAATCTGTAGTCGTTTGATTTTGAGAAATGCATGCATGTGCCAGCCCTCTCAAAGCAATAGGGAGAGAAATTTTTTGGATTTGAACAGACAAAAGTCGGATGCCCAGGCACCTGACATTTTAATCATGTTATCATATCAATTCAATATCCAATTCTGTGTGATCATTTGTTGTTTAGACTGAGATCAAATAGTCTAAATAAAGCCTTAGTTTTCTGGCCTGATGCCTGTCTAGGAAGGACACAGATAGTTCAACTGGTTTGCCATTGAGGGCAAGGCGTTCATGTTGAGTGTGTGTACATGTGTGTATGTGTGTGTGTGTGGAGGTGGCGGGGGGGTGGGGGGCTGAGAGAAAGCGGAGCAGGAGCTGAAGCAGCTTGCCCACGAACACTCTTAAAATGAATCCATGCAGTCGAGAACCTCTCGCTTATCGGGTCAAAGCCACACCCTTGTCAGCTGCACGAAAGGAAAAAATGAAATACGCTATAGATGTGCGTAACTATTAAATATTCAGTCCACGAGAAGCAAAGCCGACCCTCCCTGTGGCAGACTGATTCCTGATTATTTTTATGGTAAATGGACTGCATTTATATAGCGCTTTTATCCAAAGCGCTTTACAATTGATGCCTCTCATTCGCCAGAGCAATTAGGGAGTTAGGTGTCTTGCTCAAGGACACTTCGACACGCCCAGGGTGGGGTTTGAACCGGCAACCCTCCGACTGCCAGACAATCGTTCTTACCTCCTGAGCTATGTCGCCCCTCAACTGATTTTTTAAAAATCAGTTGAGGGACCTTTCCCTAATCTTTAACCACAAAGATTGCGGTGTCCTGTGTTTCTTTTTCTCTGTCTCCTTACTGCGTTCCCTTGCGTTGTCCTTGTCTGACAGACTTCTTCATAGACGGGCTGGGGGAGCTGCTCGTGGGCAGCTGTCCCGGGATCTCCACCGGCCACCAGGCTAAACGGGGGAAGATGTCGGATCCCCAGTATTACAAATACCGCTATCCGCCCAAGACTGAGACCAACCTTAAAATGTATCTCCACTTTGTCAAGAATCACCTGAAGTGCATCAAGTACTGAAAATCCGCGGGGATTGTGCACCTTACAACAATACCCTTGTTTTATGTCGGTACGTACGCTAATTTGAATTACAAATGAAAGTTTTTCAGTACTGTACATATAAAAGATGCACTGATATAATTTCTCCTTGACCGACTCCTTTTCCAAATATGGTTGGAACGACCGGGCTTGTACCAAATGCTTTAAAAAAAAAAGAGAAATATGAAATTTACGTAGCTTTGATTGCACATTCACCACCCTGTGTGATCCCTGGCCATCTGAAACCACTGCAAATGCATTCAAGTGAAGTAATGTCAACTCCCCATCCAATGAGCTGGCCACTGCAGTCAGGAAGCAGAGCTGCTGTCAATCTTCTGCTGCTGAAGACACATTTGTACTGCTTATGTAACAGCTTAGCCCACCAATACTTGAACATCTATCACAGCATTACTAGCCTCAGCATTGCTACATCTAAAACCATATCCTCAAACCAATTGGCCTCTTGAAGCACTGCATTCTCTGCGTCCTCTCCAACCAACTACAGCACTAAGTTTTAAGTTGTAGTTTTGTATATTTATTATTTCTATATAAGTTTTCTATTGACAGCTACCATTGATTGTGACCCTAATGGTTCTAATCCGTTTTGCTTATGCAAGGCGCTATGAATAACAGCATCTGACAAAATGCTAAATGAAATGCAATGTATTATGAGGTGTATGTAGTTTATGATTTATGCCTATGTTTCTGAAAGATTAATGAAAGATGAATGAATAAACATTTTTTGTTACATTTAACACATTTTGTTCTTGATGTAATGCCCCCCCCCCCCCCCCCAAGGCTCTATGCCACACAAAATGGGCTGCAGCCCAAAAAGGTAAAGAGATCCACTTAGAATTTTTCTTTATAGGGAAACAAACCAAAAGATGAGCAGAATCAAAATGGTACTTTTAAAATATTCATATTTGTACTTTTCATACAATAATGAAAACACCATTGTACAAACATAATGTGTAGACTTATAACTGATATTTATACAAAAATAAAATATACAGTTCAGACATTACGGGTACTCTTAAAAGGGGGCACCAAGAGTGCAAAAAATGCCCCAAAAGGGGAACTTTGACTGCAGCTTTCTCAGAATGTGTTTGTAATCCATATCCGAAATATATGATGAATGTCCTTCCTCTTTAATTCTTGGAAAAATCTGATGTCAAGATAATTTTGGGTTCAAATTCACGAGGGCAACCCAACATGTTTGTTGCATAGCAACCCTAAACCTTCAGGGCAGTGTTGTATTGAGAAGGTGGGATCCATTTTGCCCCTCAGGTTTCCGGTTTCTGTTCTGGGATCATCCCTGTGCCAGAAAAAGACCCGTGAGTGACACGCGGTTAATGACAGATTCACCGGCATGCTGGGAAATGGTGTCCATTATTCAGGCACATTTTCCCCACTATAGCATAGAAACCACAAGTTTTTTTAATCCCCTTAAAGGCATACAATGTAGGATTTTTTACCTTGAAAATATAATTTTAAAAAACCATGCTGAGGCATATCTATGATGCACTGGCAATCTCCGTCTTTACGCACTTTCACCGAATTTGTGCACCTTTGCCTGTATTTATTATTGTAAAATGTGTGGGATGTTTCTGGTACTTTTGTCTGTGTGGGGGTGCGTGGGTGTGGCTACATTTGGGATCAGATTTTGGAGTGTTTGTTGCTAGTTAGTTAATGGCTCCAATGGCCCAGATACAGTGAAGCAAAAGTTCAAGAACTAGAGTTAACTTTGGAATTGCTTTTCCTCTATGTATGTGTCTGGTTCATGGTCCTGACCAAACGATGTAATGTCCAGTCTAAGTAATTTATGGGGTAAATTTACTGGCAGTTGCCAATGAACTTGCATGTCAGTGACCCTGTTGAATACTCGGGGATGAGTGGGTGGTGTTGATGGAGGAGACTTCTTTGACTGTAAGATACAGGCTAACAAATTTAGCATAGTATGCCTTCAAGCAAAGTTTTAAGAAAAGTTTTTCCTGAAAATATGAGTAACGTTTTCTATGTTGAAAATGTGTTTTTGTTGGGATTTCAATTTACCACTCTTTGCAAGCTAAAGTTGGAAGTCATCCTCAATGTCTTTGCGATAAGGTCACCGCAGTGTTTACACAATTTTTTCCTTTAATGTGCCTTTGCCCAATAAGTGAGTTATTTCTAGCCAAATATACAGTGCAGTCTGTAAGTATTAGGACAGTGACACAATTTTGGTTGTTTTGGCTCTGTACTCCATAGGGTAGGATTTGAAATGAAACAAATATGAGGTTAAAGTGCAGACTGTCCGCTTTAACTTGAGAGTATTTACATCTATATCAAGCGCCCCGTGAAGGAATTACAGCCCTTTTTATACACCCCTCCCCCATTTTAAGGGACCAAAAGTAAATGTACAATTGGCTGCTCATCTGCTTTTTGGCCAGCTATGCGTCAATGCATCATTAGTTCACGCACAAGAAAACTAACAAAAGGTCTGGAGTTATTCTAGGTTTGTCGTTTACATTTGGAGCCTGTTGCTGTTGTCTGTCAACCAAGGACTATTCAGACGCTAGTAAATCAGGCCATCATGAGGCTGAACAATCTGAATAAATCAATCAGGGACATAGCCAAATCACTGGGTGCTTCAAAACCAACATGACTCATTGTTAACAAGCAAGAAGTCACTGCTGAGTTCAGCAGTAGCAAACAACCTGGTATACCACAGAAGACCACTGTACTGGATGACAGAAGAACACTTTCACTTGTGAAGAAAACCCCATATTCAAGCGTCAAACAGATCAAGAACACACTCCAGGATGAAGGCATAGAGTACAATGAAGAGAAGACTGCATCAACATAACCTCGGGAGGGTTCACTGCAAGATGCAAACCACTGCTAAGCCTTAAACAGAATGGCCAGGTTAGAGTTTGCAAAAACAAAATAAAAAAAATAAATAAATAAAAAAAATGTAGAGTTCTGGAACAAAGTCTTATGGACAGATGAGACAAGTACTAACCTGCACCAAAGTGATGGAAATAAGAAAGTGTGGAGAAAAAAGGAACTGCTCATGATCCAAAGCGCCCTCCCCTTCTGTGAAACATGATGGCGTTTGTGTTATGGCTTCTCTGTTTAGAGCTTTAAGCTTTACTGCATCGATGCATGGAAAGCTCACTGCAGTTAGGAGTACAAAATAGGAGTACTGCAGCAAAAATGAGGAAATACCCCTGAACTGAGATAAGAGAAAAACAAAGGTGTTACAGATGGTTCGAAAAGGCACTTCCATCTTCTCAGGCAGATAAACCTTGCTTATCAGCAAAAACAGGACTCATACACAAATTTCTTTCTGTTACATACGCCATTGTTCATCGAAAGGACAGCGCATTTTTCTCTTTCAATAAATTGTACAATCAATATAAGCATACACTCACATTTAACTTCCACATGTGTCTGCCACTGGAACTGGCTCACTTCTCTTTACTGATGATGTCTATGGGTTGTAGACTTCAGTCAATCATTAAATCCAAAGGATCTGCCACCAAGTACTAAATATGATGACTTTATTTAGGATTATGTGAATCTGTCCAATTACTGTTGGTCTCCTAAAAACCTAATAAAAAATGGATGTAATTCCTACATGGAATACCCAATATAAATGTAAATACCCACAAATTAAAGCTAACAGTCAGCACTTTAACCTCATATACCTGTATATTAATTGTTTCATTTCAAATCCAATTTCCTGACATGCTGGCTGAACTGGCAGATATTACGATGTTGTAATGATTAATAGCTTTAGTGTCAGCTCCAGGACGTGCTGTAAAATGTTTCCCTCAGCTACAGCTAGCCTAGCATAACACTCTGGCTCTGATTTCAGCCAGCTACAGCTAGCCTAGCATAGCACCTGGGCTCTAATATCAGTCAGCTGAACCGAGCCTAGCACAGCACTCTGGCTCTGATTTCAGCCAGCTACAGCTAGCCTAGCATAGCACCTGGGCTCTAATATCAGTCAGCTGAACCGAGCCTAGCACAACACTCTGGCTCTGATTTCAGCCAGCTACAGCTAGCCTAGCATAGCACCTGGGCTCTAATATTAGTCAGCTGAACCGAGCCTTGCACAGCACTCTGGCTCTGATTTCAGTGACAGCTACCCTAGCATAATACTCTGGCTCTAATTTCAGTCAGTAGCAGTTCGCCTAGAATAGTACTCTAGCTCTGATTTTAGTCAGCTACAGCTAGCCTATTATAGCAATCTCTTCACGTGATCTTGTTTTATTTCCCAATTAAACCTTTAATGTTCATTTGTAGGTGAGTTTGGATCCCGTCAATGAACGTTCATGTTACGGGCAGTGGTGGGGATCAATTGCTTCTCACAGTTCTGTAATCAGATGCATTTGGCCATAACGTAGCCAGGTTGTCGTCTCTGTAAATTGTTTAAAATTGGTTAGGCAGGCAAAGTGTATTACCATTCTACACTGGATTCAAGGACAAACAGCAGGACTACATTTACAACACTTGTAAATTTATTAAAACCCAAAATAGTACAAATAAAATCTCCTAAGACACAAAAATCATACGTTCCAAACAATCCCCCAAACTGAGTGCAGTAATATAACATTTGCATGTGAAAAAACCACAAGACAAAAACAAGAATCGTTAATCCCAATCACAAAATATTCTGCAAAACAGACTGCACAATCACCAGTGAGAGAATAAAATAAAAATAAAAACAACCACAGACAGGCCACTGTGACGGACAGGTCTTCTTTATGCTTCCCAAAGCCAAAGGATTATTGGCTTAATTTAATTAAATCTGGGGTAATGGCTAAATCTATATTATTTTAATGAATAATAATATTAAAATTTATAATTACAATTTAAAAAGGTAAAATATGACTGGACAGGATAATAATGGTGTTGGCGCTCAATGGCAAGTAGAAACTGCAAACAAAATCTGCCAGCAACTTCATCAAAGTGACAATACCACATGACCTCAGCAATACACATATCCAAATGCTTGAGGCTTTTTCGACACTTACATTCAGGATGTTGAATAAACTTTTTGACACTAGGCAGTTACTGTAGCTAGCCAGCCAACCAGAAAAGGTTAGCAACCTGACTGAGACAATTAGCTAACTATCCAACTAGCCAGAGAACCTGTAGCTAATGTGAGCTAGAATGATTGTTGGACCAAGTTTTAAAGATTTAAACCCAGCAGTTTTTTGCCAAGAACTCAGCTAACATCATCAACGAGGGGGCCAGCGGAAGCAGCCTGACAGGGTCCGTTAGCGAGCACAGCTAGCACAATAATATGCTATGTCTGTACTACATAAACTGTGCTTCTAGGACAGAAAAGTTGCATTCACTGACACACTACTATGGAAGCAGTATTTTCTAGCATAGGTATTTTCCTTTCTCTTAAATATTCAAATTGCTTCAATTAACTGTTACGATTCTGATGTTCAACTGCAGCACAAGGTATCCATTGGCTTTGTGGGGCACGGAGATGGACAATCCAGGTTCAGAAAGTATTTTGTTTCAATCACCTGAATTTGCCAATTAGCATAAGGTAGAACCAATTAGTTAAATCAGCTGGCTGAGTTTGTGCGTATATGAAACACAAGGCTGGACTTTTACTTTCTGACCCCTGGACTTTCCAGCTCTAGTGGGGGATGGAGGTAACCTGTGAGACATCATGTCAGAGCTGTAGTTTCTCTGCTAAACCCGAAAAAGACACGCTCTTGTGGTGTGATGTCAAACACGCAGCATTTTGAGAAGCAGCAAAGAGCTGTGCTGCCTGGTTGCACACAAATGCACCGCCAAGTTAGCATAGTAACTGCGGGCCAAAATGTCACATCACAAAACGTCGCCCAGCGCTCATATTTAATTATGCGTGAGTACCTACGCAATAATAGCACAGTACAAATATCTACACCTTTGACCCAAGTTTTCACCACTTCATACACTTCAGACGGTTCTTGAAAAAGTGGAGGTAGAGTTTGTTGTCGGTGTCGCTCTTGGCCGGCTTCCGGAATTTTTTGTACTGAGGATTCGCCTTTCGGCGCTGGTGGTTAAGACCGACCTCGGGACATATGGCCACCAGCAGCTCTCCCAGCCCGTCCATGAACATCTCTGTAGAGAGGAGACAGCGAGAGGGAGAGAGCAGAACGTCACATTTATTTATCTCTCTCCCCACCCCCCCCCCCACCCCCCCCCCCCCCAGACTGTGAGTCAGGAAGGCCGTCTGAGCCTGTGAAAATAAGCCGGTTTTACGAGGTGTTGCGCTACAGGAGAACGTACAAGTAGTGAACAACAGAACCGCAGTCCAACAGAACGGCAGTCCAACAGAACGGCAGTCTGACAGAACCGCAGTCCAACAGAACGGCAGTCCAACAGAACGGCAGTCCGACAGAACCGCAGTCCAACAGAACCGCAGTCCAACAGAACCGCAGTCCAACAGAATGGCAGTCCAACAGAACGGCAGTCTGACAGAACCGCAGTCCAACAGAACGACAGTCTGACGGAACAGCACTCTAACAAAGGGACAGCAGGTAGCCTAATCATAGTCATCTGAACCTCTTATTTTTATGTATTTGTTTAACCATTTTTTCTAGCCGCACTCACAAGCAGAGATATACACAGGGACTCAGTAGCTGTCTAGAAAAAGAGCGTAATTAAAATAAGTTTAAATGTTTTATTATTCAGATGAATCTTTGTTACATTTTTCCTAACAAGGTCATCCACTGCCTGCATGAATGTGGGAACTTGGCTGCAGTTTGAGTGTTGTGCTATAATGTAAAATAGGGAGGTACCAGCAACCACAGTACACAGTATGTGGGTGCAGGCAGCGGGCGGGAGCAGCGATGTGCTGAGCGAAAAAGGAGGCGTGAGACCAGGAGGACCCGACTCACTCAGAAACCTCAACGCGAAAAGGCAGAGCGAAATCCGTCTGGAAACACCGAAGGTTTTCCAGGTCCAGCCCAGGCCTTACCTGAGTGGCCCACTCTCTTCAGCAGTGGGTCGAAGCCCACCCTGCGTACGGCGTCGGTCCGGGCCAGGAAGAAGTTGATCACCCCCGAGGCGTAGTAGCAGTTTGGGATCTCGGGAATGGGCTGGTAGGTGCCTTTTACTCGGGTCAAACAGCCACCGTCCTCGTCTCCTTCGTCGTAGATAAGCGTGAAGGAATTCGCGTATTCGCCCACCGACCCTGCGACCTGCCGACACAGGAAGATATTCCATTCTGTTACGGATCATGGAACAGCCACAGAAACAAGCTGCGTAGCTCAAATGAGCATTCGAGGAGAGTCCGCTTAACAGTTCTCCCGGTACCACAGTCATTGCCGTACGGAATCATGTGGTTACGTATTTTGTCGGTGAACATGTTCATGCTCATTTGCCTTAGCCAGCATGTAGATCAGCTATAGGTAATGAATGTGTTCATATTTGCTGTCATTAACTTAACTGGTGATTATGTTTATTAATAAACCCTCATATTTCCATATTCCTATTTTAAAGTCTTTTGGTCCCTGTCACAAATTGTTCCTTACAGTTTGGCGTAATCGGCAGGATACCAATTTTCCCGTACAATTTGGTGTTTAATACCAAATGGGCTCTCAGCTAATTTGCTTGCTGTGTTGACAGAGCCTCCCCTTCTGGATGCTGTGATAATGGAAAAGAAACAGCTACCTGGTCACATGTATTTATAATAAGCACACACCAGATTGGTCAGTATGGTCAGCTATTTGCTTTGTCAAAGCTTACCTGGGTGTTAAGAAACAAAAAAAAAAAGTGGCTGTCCTGATCTAATTGGACGTTACCACAACTCACTTCACAGTAAGTTACGAGTTGCTTGTGCGTTCACAGTAAGTTACGAGTTGCTTGTGCGTCTGTTTTTTTACGTACAGTCTCTTCTCATTATATGAGGATCTGGCTGCTCGCACGTCACCAATGGAGACGTGTCCCCTTTCCTTACTGTGTGTGTTGTTTCATGTTTCCATGTTTTTGTATTGAGCGCACAATAAATCCTCCATGCGTCTAAGAACAACGGATCGTGTGGTTTGTGGCGAGAAGTACTGAAGAACCTGTTACAAAGGGTTTTGCTTACCACATCCAGTTCAGGCTTAGACTCCATTATTTCTACAAATCTCTCTATCTTTGTTCTCTCTGTGAAGTAGAAGTCATCATCCACCCACAGAAAGTACTTGGTGGTGACCTGCGAGACGGCAAGGTTCCTGCCAGCAAACCAGCCCTACAGGGTAAAACAGAAAAAAACACAGTGCATTAGTGAACACTCAGCACAGCACAGCACGCAACACTGAACATTCAATACTGAACACAGCGTGCAACACTTAACACGCAACACAGCATGCAACACTCAACACTGAACACAGCATGTAACACTGAACACTCATCATATACCCTTCCAGCATCTCTTCTAAAAGCCATACCTGGGCAGGTGGCATGAAGTACTGCTCAATGTTATCTCCATTCACTTTCTGTGGTTTTAGGCTGTCATCCGCAATGATGATTTTGATGTCTTCGTAAAACTGTCTAATCGTTTTGACGAGATAGTTCACTTCAGGGTACCTCAGGAAAGTCTTAGTCGTCACCGTTACTTGGGATTTGATATCTGAAATTGTAGAAGCAAAAAAAAAGCAATCAAATTACAGCTCACTAAACCCAGCTGAAGACCTAGATCATTTACCAAGAAGATTTATTGAGAAGGTTCCTTAGACACAATGCAACACTGCTGCCCCAATGTGTGCACAATAAAATGGATAAGAATGCTTCAAATAAAACAATTGTGTAACTGTAGTAGCTAGAGTTGTATATTTGTTTTGGGTAGCATTTATATGTAACAAACATAGCAAAGTTATCATTTGTTAATTCAACTCACAAAATGTTTGGATTTGAATTTTTGTTATTTCTACCAATTGCGCACAGCTGGTTTGCAGTAGTAGTTAATTATTGATATATATTGTAGTTAAGGTTGCCAGATCTCCGATTTTTGGCATATGATATATGCCCACTGTGTTCCCAAAATGATGTTGGTACATGTTAGTATATATTCCGGGAATGCTCACAACTAGATAAGTTGTCTGACTCTGTCCCCATTTCTTGATCAAACCATTCCTTATTCTCCATTAGTATCAGACCGGGCATTTTGCCATTTTTAGGACAACGCCACTTTTGCTTTGGCAACGCAAAAACTTCATAGGGTGATAAGGACATGCAGTGCAGTGAAGAAGTGTTGCCCCCTTCCTGATTTCCTTTATTATTACACATTTGTCACACTGGATGATTTCAGATCCTTAGACAAAATGTAATATTAAATAAAGGAAACCTGAGTAAAAACAATTCTTAAATTATTATTTCATTTATTTAATGAAAAAAAGTTATCAAACACCCATATCACCCACATTAAAAAATACTCTCTTAAACTTAATAACTGGTTGCACCAACCTTAGCAACAATAACAGCAACCAATTGCTTCCAACAATTTTATTTCATTGTAGCCAATAATTACTCTGTGCCTATAATATTTCATTATTTGATTTCATTTAGAACATTTGTGGTGTCTTGAATATAGGCCATGACTGAAGGAAGAAAGGGTTTAAGGAAGTAATCGATATGTTTAGATTTACATTCAGAGAAGCTGTCACACCCTGAGATTACTGGACTACCTGGGGCATTTTCCGAATTTGTATGGAATTTGGAAGCATACAAAAATAAGCAATTTGTGGATTTTCATTGAGCAGAAACCCTACTACATTATCAGAAATCCAACATTTTTCTTTAGCCATTGTTAGGATGTCTTTTAGTTCTGTTTTAAGGGATTCAGTAAGAGTACATGTCAAAATTGGTCAAATTCAGCATCTTGACTGGATCTTTAAACATGTCCATACTCCAAATCACAGTGATGTCACCTTTGTCAGCTTTTTAAATTACAATCAGATCATTTTCTCTCTCTTTCTTAAGTTATGCTGAGCTAAAACCACTTTTGCCCATAAGTACTCAACATCAAAATTCCCCACCTAACGTAGCTAGCTGGATAGCGAGAGGTGACGTTATTACTGTAAAATGAGCGAGCGTGAGCAACAGTAAAAAGGCAGATTATTAATTAGTCCCGTAATACTGGAACATAATAGTGGTTTTATCACACCCAACCGTTCCCAGACAGAAAACAGCACGCGAAGGTGCAGGAATTTGGCGAAAGTGCATAAAGACAGAGAACGCACACACTCAGGTTGTGTTAACCAATCGGCACAGGTGCTTAAAGGTTTGTTCCTCTCCACATTACAGGGCTGCGACCGAGAGCGTGTACCGAGAGAGTGGACCTGTTTTGGGAGTTTTTGTTTGTCCAAGCACAGAAGACGATCTAAAAGAAAACGCTGCTGAGAAGCTGGGAAGCTACGAGTGGTGACTTGAAAAACTGGCACTGGGCTTTTCTATGTTATTTTAGTTGGTTGTCTTTGCCCAGAACACCGGCAAGGGGGAGGGGTGAAGGCGTTTATTTGTTTTTATGTTGGCTCTCTCTCTCTCTCTCTCTAGGGATTTGTACATAGGAGGGCCAAGGTACATAGTTTTAGAGAAGAGGAGGGTGTGTCTGCTAAATTATATTTTTGGGCAGGCTAAGTTAGCAACTTGGATGAGTAGGAAAAACAAAAGAATTGGGGAAGGATCAATAGACGCAGCGAAAATCATGTGTGGACTGATAGCAGCAAGGCTTCGCGTAGAGTTCTCCTACTATACACTTGTGGGAAACAAACAGCTTTTTGAGCACTTGTGGGGAGTAAATAGGGTGCTATGTCATGTGGATGAGGAAGGGGGGCTTAATCTTGGTTTTTGATCCTTTGAATTTTTATTATTTTCTTTTAATTTTTTTTGCTGATGGAGTTTGGATGTTTTTTTTTTTATATAAGAAAATGGAAGTGTATATGTTTCTCTTTTCTCTCTCTCTCTGTCTCTCTCTCTCTATCCCTCTTTTCTCTAGCTATTTCTCTCTTTTCTGCCTGTGGTTAGTTTGTTCATTGGTTTTTCTCTTTATGTTGCTTGTATATTATTTTTGTTTTGAAGTACAGTAATTTCTGTGGTTAAACAATGTCCCAATAAAAGGGTTTTTTAAAAATCTCTCTCTCTCTCTCTCTCTCTCTCTCTCTCTCTCTCTCTCTCTCTCCCTCCCTCCCTCCCTCCCTCTCCATGTGGCAAATTATGGTGTAAAACTGGAATTGCCACATCTCCCTTTCAGGTGTGTTGCACGGTGTGTGCCAATCAAACCCAAGCCTAAACACTCCCCAGTTTATACTTCCAAAATGAAGCCTGAAAATTCACATTTTACGCTCTCGAAACGACGCAAAATTAGGGAGAAGAAAAATACATGTTTACTGGCGTACTTGGTACGAGCACATCAAAATGTAAATTAATTGTTCAGCACTAGACAGGTCTCTCCAAAACATAAAGTTACCTTGTGTCTATGTACAGATATTCGGAAGATGCCCGGAAGGTTCGCGTGATCGACTGGCAGCACGGACATTTTAAACATACATTTAGAACGAGATTAAAATCTAGAAAAAGTAAATTTTAAGCTTAAAATTTTTTGAAGTCAACATGTTTCAGTTCAGAGTACTGTGACTCTATGGGGCAGATACATTTAGTATAGTTGGATTGTCATAATTGTACTTCAGTGCAATGTTGTTAGCCAAGTCTGGCACTCTTGGCCCTGTAAATCAAACGGATGCACTTCTCCTACATTGTACGTCACTTAAAAAGCATGTGCTAAATAAACAGAATCTCATGCACATTTAGTACAAAAAGCAGATGCTGCAAGTTCGCATTCCGATAAAAACTGTCAAAAGAAAAAAATTGAGCTGGCAGTAGATTCACAAATACATTTGATTGAAACTTCAGTTGACTCACCCTCTCCAAGTTCGTATAGAACTGGCACTGTACGCTGTCGGATCACAACGGGGAAGATGGCCTTGTACTGCTCAAAGGTGAAGTGTACTGATGAAGAATCAAAACACACACTCATAGCTTACTCCCAAGTTTATTGGTATACAGACAAGCATAACAATGTGATTTCAGAGCTCATTCCAAACCCTATAGACTGATGAGAGAGAGAAGAGGAACAGAGCTCAGGGGAGGGGCTTACCCAGGTCTCCAGACTTGATGCTGTACACAGTGCTTCTGTAGGAGACCCGACCCAGCAGGTCATTGAGAGAGTACAGGCTGGAGGCAGAAATGGAGAGAACCTTCTCACCCTGTCCCTCCACTTGGTCCTTTTCCTGAAGACGTTCCACTGCCAGAACACCACTGCTTACGCTCAGTGTCACCTGCACATACAGTCAGGGGTCCACAGTTAAACAAAACAAGTGACTTACAGCTTTTCCTCAAGTTAGTAACTATTATTAATGATCCTGATCTGATCCTCATTTGGGTGAAGTGTTCTCCACAGTAGGTACGGGCAGACACGTTGGGCCTATTTGGGACCTGGTAAAGTCCAAACTCGACAAGCAATGTTTAGGGTATATGGTTCAGCCGGAGAGCCGGCTACTTCACAGGCTGGAAGTCATTGATTTTTTTGAAGTATTAGAAAAGTATTAGAACAGTGCAAGAATTCTGCCGAATGATCTGTGCTGCATTCTGTTTATGTTCAGTCATGGTCAATAAAACTATGAATTCTGTGCATCAGTACAAAACACACATTTCAGCTCTATCATTGGAAACAGATTCATTAAAAGTAATTGACTGGGCTAATTAAGAAACCCCCCATGTTCACCGTGTTCCTCTAGATAAGGACTTTGCTAAATTACTAACGTTGCAGTTACTGTAGAACCAAACCAAACCCAGTGTTCACATGGACTGATAGGAGCTCATATTGACATAAACACAATGGAGTATGCTCATAAGCAGAGCCGTCAGCTGACATTAACACTACCCAGCCACCCCTGGGCCACAGTTCAACTTAAAAAAAAAAAAAAAAACATTTTTGGACACATTTTAATCGTATGGTATTGTACAGTATGTGTACAATAGCATACAATTGGTTCCCTGGTCCATAATCAGTTCCACCAGACCCCCAAGTCTTGTATTAACCAACACAACACACTGCACCCGGTCATTCAGAAATTGGAAATGTCTGGAAAGTAACAAAACACACCATGATTATTCATGTGAATCCTTCATTGATTATAAAGCATACTTAGCCTAAATGTGTCAGGGTTCTGTGTCTTCCCCCTGTCATTCCTGGTTGGGCCGCCAGATGGCGGCACCTCTGCTTTGTGTCTTGTTTAATTGTTTTATTGTTTCCAATTATTCCATTATTTAGTTGCTTATTGTCTCGTGTTCCCTTCCCTCTCTGTGGCCTGATTGTTCATTGTGCCCTCCTGTGTCTCGTCTGCGTCAGATCTATTTAAGTCTCCATTTTGCCTGACTCAGGTGCTGGATCCTTGCGTGTTCATTGCCTACCTGTTGCCTGCGTGTTTGTTGCTTGCCTTTCGTAGCCTGCCAGTTTCCTTGCCTTATGCCTGCCGGTCGCCTGTCCCCTGTTCCTTGCCTGCTCTGTTTCCCTACGTTTTTGGGATTTTTGTATTTTTGTTTTCCCGTGTTTTTGAGGATTTTCTTTGTCTTTGTTATAGCCGCCCAGCGAGGCTTTCTGTTCCCTTTGTTCCCCGTTGATTTCATTAAAGTCTTTTGTTTTCCCCATTTTTGGAGTTTTGCATTTTTTCCCGCACTCTGCGCTTGGGTCCATTCCCGCGCCCCACCGTGACAAAATGTTTTTTTATACTGGTTTGCTTGCTTACATGCTACTAATGTTTTGTAGCAATGATCCTTATGGTACAGTAAAATAAAGGAATTGAGGAATCAATAATTAAAGCAGAGGTTCTCAAACTCGTTTGTGTTGGTTTTTGTTCCAGCCACAACTGCAATTCCTCCATTTAACAAGCTATTTTTATTCATTAGACACTTTTTATGTTTTGAGGATTTATTTGCCCTCTTAGGTGACACTGCACGAGAAACCACTACTGTAGGCATGCCATGAAAAAGGACTGACTTTGAAGACCACTGCTTTAATTATTGACAATTCCTTCATTTACTGTCTGAGAACTGATCTTATGCACAACCCAAAAACAGCCGGTGCGGATGCTGGTTTTTGGTTTAGCTCAGCACTATGGCACCTGATTCAACTGATTAAGTAGCCATGATTTTCAATTAAGGCCGTGATAGGTAGAATTCAGAAAGCAACAGAAGTTATTACCTGTTCCACCACCAGATTTCACCAGAAGTTAAAACGTGAGTTGAGTTTTTTTTCACTAACCTTGTAACTTTGTTTTTGTACAGTATGTACACTTAAACCTGTAACACAGTACAATTTTTTTTCAAAACACACAGTAAATATTTTACAAAATCCTGCCAGAATTCCACTTAAAAACAGGAAATCAGTCACACACCATAATCCACACTGTCAATACCATCAGGAAATATACAGTATATAGTATTTATATTTCTTGTAATTGTGTCCATTACCCCTTGCATGAGGGCCACAAGTTTTTTTGTTCTCATATAAATCAAATATAAATAAATATATATATATATTTATTTATATTTTTAGACTTATTTTCTTGATTTGGCTCTGTACTCCACAATTTTAGACTTATAATCAAACGATTGCACATTCTCAGCTTTTAATAATGGGTATTTTTATACACTTTGGCTTCACTATGTAGAAATTACAGCACTTGTTATACATAGCCCCCCCCCCCCCCCCCATTTCACAGCACCATAATGTTTGGGACCTATACTTATGTTATGTAAATGGAAGTATTCATGTTTAGAAAGTATTTATATTATGTCGCATATCCTTTGCATGCAATGACTGCTTGAAGATTTTGACCCACAGACATCGCCAGGTGCTGAGTATCTTCTGTGGTGATGCTCTGACACGCCTGCACTGCAGCCACCTTCAGCTATTGCTCATTTCAGGGGCCAGTTGCCGTATGCTAAAGTTTTTTCTTCAGCATATGGAATGCTTGTTCATTTGCATTCAGATCGAGTTGGTCCACAAGACCTGTTTACTGGAACTCTGCAGGCTCTTTCAGGTAGTTGCTGCTTAGCCAGCTGTAACCTGCTTATCCTGTTTGGGAAGCCTAAGGTTTCACCTTTGTGACTGATAGTTTAAAAAAAATTTTTTTTTTTAAATAATGGCTTCTTTGGCTTTCACTGGCCCGGCTCTGGTCCTTATGCAAACAAACGCCAACAACAGACTCCAATGGCAAGCAAAAGCCTTGAATGAAGATCTGATACTGATGGCTCTCTTATATCTGCACTACGGAGGCAACTGAACACACTTGACTAATCAGAAACACATGAAGCCATTTGTCCCAAACATTATGGTATCCTTCTAGGTGTGTATATATATATATATATATATATATATACATATACATATATATATGTACACCCAGAAGGATAATGGTATTAATCGTCATACAAACCATCAGGGCCATAGATCCCAGTCATTGCAACATCAATGGAATAAATAAACTACAAAATAATAATGAATAATAAATCTGTACACAATCCTTTCATCCAATATTGTATGACACATATTTACACACAAGCTATAGATTTTATTAAATAAATTAATATGCAAGCTATGAGATTAAATATATTGACGTATAAGCTACAAGATTGAATGAAATATACGTATACAGAAGTTGTGAGGCATTAAAATATATTTATGCAGTATATAAGCTATAAAAGTGTATGAAATACATATAAGCTATTTTTGTATGAAATACATTCATGCATAAGATTGTTTGAAATACATTTCTACATAGGCTATCATAAGTTTGCATGCAATATTTTTATATATAAGCGATCCGATTGCATAAAATATATTGATATACAAGCTTTAAGATTGTTTGAAGAATGTTTATATGTAAACTATCAGATTAAAATAACGTTGGTTTGCAGGTGTTTGTCTACCGTTTCCTCCAATACAGCCACAACTCTTCGAGTAAATTGTCTAAAACGTGTGTCCTGTAAGTTCCCTCTTGTTTCTGTCTGCACCTTGTATGTCTTATATTCCAGCTACACTGATACCGAAAAATATCCTTCAATATTTAATATTTTCTTATAATATGAGATTACTAATCTGTTGAATTTGATCAGGATAAAAGATTAGGTGACAGTACCTGGAATGATGCCCTTTTTGAGAGGACTGACAATGAATCCTTGGATTGGATATTGTAGAGGGGAATGAGGTGGAGCTAACAGAAGCTCATTTAGTATCGTCTTTTTTCTGTAAAAAAACAAAAAAAAAAACAAACAAAAAAAACATGCGTATCAACTGCTTTTTGGTAACGTAATCAAGTGCGCAAACAATCAGCTGTATTTAAGATTTGCAGTGGTTTGTGGGGCTTTAACCGCATAGATAGGCTTGCTAGTGCATTTTACAATAAATAGAACTAAAATAGTGGAAAATTGTCAAATTCCAATATTTCAAACCAATTATCACAACTGCAGACAGGTAAACAGTTATGTGGCTTTCCCCCAAACATCCAGCATTTCTCTCTATTGTATGCAGACCCAACAACCACACATGACTTCACTTACCTGATCTGATCCTGTTCAAAAACTTCAGCTCTGCGTTTAACAATGTCGCTGAATTTGTCCTTGTTCACGTATTTTGTTAAATCTATCATGGACCTGGGACAGCTACATGATGTTGGCTGTCGAGTGACATTAGGCATGGGGTTGTAGGCCCTGTACAGCAACAACAAAAAAAGCATTTTCATTGAAAGATGAAACAGGAAATATAATTATTTGCCAGCCTTAGTCCAACACAATTTATTTTCTTAGCACCACTTAATTTGCAAAGCCTTCTGCTACATCAGTACAGTTTACCGATGTGGTTTGTTATATGCAAATTTTGATGTTGCTTCCTAATTGCAACCATCCATATAGAAATTATTTAACAAAAACAATTTCCAGGCTTCAAATGCACATGCCAGCATTCTGTATCTTCAGTTTGGAGCTGATCCTTATTTAAAATTACGAAGGTGATTATTTATTTTTGGCTGGACCATAACAGTGGGGCTAGCCCTATAAACGCGAATGTCTGCGACTGAGTGAGTGAGTGATGAAGTTACACCATTGGTCGGCTGGATTAAGTGTGTTAGGTCCAGCCCTATAGGCTACTAGGTTTTGACCTGGTCTTGTTTTTTGGCTGGACTGCAACAGCGGGGCCAGCCCTACAAACGCAAATGTCTGTGACTGACTGAGTGACTGATTGATGAAGTTACACCATTGGTCGGCCGAGTTATGAAGTTTCACCATTGGTCGATCGGATCAGGTGTGTTAGGTCCAGCCATATACTAGGTTTTCATATATTGACATGTTGGTCCCTTGATAATTCTATTACCGTCCGGACCAACATGTCAATATTTGTCTGAGTCGTTTTAATGTCACAGAAATCGCAAGTCGTGACTGGCGGTTCGCACCTACTGGACTGGAAAGATTTTACTACGACTCATAAGACTGTGGAATTTCTTAAAATATTGTTTAGTGTAAAACCAGCATTAGAAAGAGATAATAAAAAGAAAAAGAAAAACTACACACCAGCCCAGGGATACAGCGCTGAAAGCTACTATTTTTAAACGATCTCTTTACTGGGCAACTTTTCCAAACGGTGAGACTAGCTGGGGAAAAAATCAGAGCAAACCTTACTGAAACCACAGTGGAATGTATACGATTTCATAAAACTGGAGGAAATAAGCCATTTTGATGAATATGGCTAGTCGATGTTATAGTTAGAACCCCCTGATTAAAAATGTGCGTTTTGTAGATATGTGTCACTGTCAGACGTGGCTGACAACATTCCTGAGGGAAAATGATGGGGGAAGAGAACATACGTGTATAAACACTTTATGTGGGCGACGACGGCAAACCTGACTAGCAGCATTCTTAGAGCTGCAAGCGTAAATTTAATTTTAGCACACTGAGGGTACTTAGCAGATGCTCTTGCTCCATCTACAGCAAATGACAGCTTCCGTTCTCTGCACACAGACCACCATCCGTACAGCGGGGTGCTTTACTGAAGAATTTCAGGTTATGCAGGCTGCTCAAAGGTACAACCGCAATCAAACCTTCAATCTCACAATTAGAAGCCCGCCTCCCTGGCAATGACATTAATCAGCTGCTTATTGTACCCATGTTGACCTCCGTATGTGCGTTGAAGATAAGGACACTTATGGAGAGGACTGAAATAAAATTACTGATAAAGAAGTTCATCTAATCACCAGACACACATTTAATAAGTTGTTACTAAATTACTCACATATTTTACACTTTTATTGTGTTTTTAATGTTTCAAGTCAACGGCGCTAAATGGTTCCACGGCTCGTTCTCAGGTAATTAAAAAAGTTTTCATACATCAGAAAAAAATATGGTCTGACAGAGCAGGATATATGGAAAAATGTAGCGTGATTTGAAAATTTGTGAGAATTTAGTTTTTGCCGCTTCGGGACGAACACGGAATTATAGAACAAAACATGTATTTCAAGTAGCCTAATTCAATAACTGAGAAGCATGACTTGTTTTAGTATGATGCTCACTTTTTTATGCGAACACGGTAAGTGTCGTAACACGGGATTTTCAGGATTTATCAACAAATAAAAAACATCGAATAGAGACATTTTTTCGTGTATTATGGGTCAACTTCGTGAATAAGAAATGAGCTACAAACCACGCATTATTTATCTCGGAATTTCCTGATAGGGCAGTGGTAATCTGGGGGATCCTGTGGAGCAAGTACCATCCTGTAGGTTTTCATTCCAACCCTAACAAAGCACATCTCATTCAACAGTTTAATATCGTATTGAGCTGTTAATTAGTCAGTTGTGCCAAATTAAGGTTGAAATGGAAAAACTGCAGGATGGTAGATCTCCGGGAACAGAGTTGGTTGCCACTGGAATAGGGTATTCGAGTTTGGGTGCACCCTTACTAGCTAGCACTTACTGTCCAGTATTGACCCCCCCCCCCCCCCCCCCCCCCCCCCCGGCTGTTAGCAATAGACTCTGAAGATGAAACTTGAAAGAGCTTCGAGAGAGATTTGAGTTTTATCATTTCATTTATGAATTTGACATTTTCTATTAACGGTCATAAACCATAACACCAATTTTGTGGACTTAGGCATCCAACGTAAGCTACTCGGAGAAATCTTTTGGAGAGCTAAATTTTGAGACACTGAAAATATTTTTCACCTAATTACTTCTCATTTTAAGTTCGCATTATACGCACAAACCTCAGACACAGACAAAAAGCACAACACAGTCAACTCTGTGCTAAAACTTGTAACACGGTGGAATATCATTGTCTCAAAGTAGGCTATACTGAACATACACCTGTTCTAGCTGATGTAGGCTACAGTTTAGTTATTTTAAAATATTGTATTTTAAAATTTCATGCCTTAAATGCAGTGTACTAAAATATACAAGAAAAATATTTTAGCTGTTTGGATTCCATTACTTATATAAATTACTGAGATTAAAACGGTCTGTTTGGGAGTCCAGTAAATTGGGTACCAGGCAAAACAAAGGCTATTTTTCTAAGTATTTAAAAAGCCTTACCTCTGAAGCGGTGGTGATGTGCATTTCCCAGTTTCCATGTAAAGGTAACATAGTGATAATATAGTTGCAGTGGAAGCAATTAATAAGAATTTCGTCAAACTGAGTAAAACAGACATCGCGCAAGGCTATTCTGGGGCGCGTTCACCCAAAGCGTCGGGCTGAGACCAAATGTCAGCACTCCAGGGACTTTCAAAATGTGACGTTGACTGAAGTGCTGAGCGTCATTACGTTAAGTCTGCAAGAGAGCGGGGCTGCGAGGGTAGAAGTCCCCTAATGAGACAGGACTGCAGATCTCCGCGTAGATACTACCGTGGATACGACCGCTTTATAATAAATAAATAAATACATTTTTGCAAATAAGTATCCATTTAGGCTATATGAATTATGTATTACTTACACTCCAATACCTTTTTTGCTTTGTTGCTGACTTTTAGCCATATCATCACTTTATTGATATGAATTTTGGGTAAATCTCACTGGTAAAGTCTGCACCCAATCTGACTGTCGGGAACTTAGGTGCTGTGGACTCCACGGGAACGCGCCCGTTAAGTCTGCCCGTGCTGGACATTCGGATTCAGCGTCGTTGTGTAGTTATAGGCCTATTTCACATTTTCGGGTATGTAAACCGGATGTAGGGGTCTCTCATTTCCGGTCATCTTAACAGCCACCAAAACAATGGCAGCGACGAAGAGCTTTTTTGTTTTGTAGCGTTCCCGCAAAATCTGTTTGAATATATCGCCGTTGTTAGGAAGCTATGAACTAACAAGATAACGTCATCAATAGCATCAGTTTGATTCCAAAGAAGAAAGAATAAAGCGAGGTTTGTGATTTTTGTGAATAAATGTGTTTTTAAATAGTTTTTTTTCCCCCAGTGGATCTGTTCGTTATAACAAGATCTTGTCGAGGCATTTTTTGTTTGCCGGTGTCGTAGCCTATTTTAGTGAAGCGGTAGGCTTAAACTCGTTTATCAAAGTCTACTACTGTTTTTTGTGGCAATAATTAGGCATGGCTAATTTGTAAAAGGAAATATAAATAACAGGGCTTCGGAGTTCCTAAATAAGGATTCTTAAAGAATTATACACCAGCAAACATAATGGTTTAGACTCTTCAAGATTTACACGCTCAATAAATAGTGATTAACATCGATTAATGTAAACTACCTATTTTAAGAGATTGAACATTCAAACTTTGCACAGATGGTTATTAGGCTTTTGTTTCCTTTTTTTAGTCGTTTTAGAACATCCCTATCACTGTTTGGAAATACAGTTTAAGCTACCAAGTCATTCTCTGGACTACAAGGTTTTGAAGAATTTAAGATATAGTTACAACAAAATGACCAATTATCCTTCATGAATTAATTACCCTGACCATGGGTGAATCTATCATTCTTCCCTCTGTGCAAGAGTATAGACTGGCTACAAGGAGCACTGGAGTGAATTTGAGGGGACACATTTGCTCCCCAGTCCCTACCCCCACCTGCCTCACAATAAATATTATAGTGACTGGAAAAGTTAATTGGTTCCACCAGAGCCAGCTGTGGGTATTAAAGATGCAGACACATGCTAACCTCATCCATTCTCACCTGCACAAGCTGGCTTAAATTGATTATTGGAAGTATATACGATAATTTAGCAAAGTGGGAGGTGGAGGGGTGGGAGGGAAGTGGAGAGCTCATTAAATCGAGTTAAATCTCACAAAATCTTAAGGTTTTTAAAACCCCAGGTAGAAGAAAAGACTCCAGGGGACCAAGCACTGTTGAAACTGAACCAAAAAGATTGAGAAAAGATTAGATTAGATTAGATTAGATTAGATTAGATTAGATTAGATTCAACTTTATTGTCATTGCACAGAGTACACGTACTAAGACAACAAAATGCAGTTAGCATCTAACCAGAAGTGCAAAGAAGCAGTAAAGTGCAGTAAGGTGTATGTACATAAGTGAATAAATATGAATACAACATTGATAAATATGAATACAATACAATGTGATATAAACAGTATAGACAGTTATAAACAATATAGACAGTGGATCGGTATAAATATGATAAATATATTATTAGCAAGGTGCGGCAGTGTAAGCTTCAGTCATTGGAGTACATTACATTACATTACAGGCATTTAGCAGACGCTCTTATCCAGAGCGACTTACACAACTTTTAACATAGCATTTTACATTGTATCCATTTATACAGCTGGATATATATACTGAAGCAATTTCGGTTAAGTACCTTGCTCAAGGGTACAACGGCAGTGTCCTTACCCGGGAATCGAACCTACGACCTTTCGGTTACAAGTCTAGTTCCTTACCCACTGTGCTACACTCCGTCCTCCAAGTTGAGTAAGTTGAGTGGGGGGGGGTCTGTCACCGTGGTGCAGAGTTCAGCAAGGTGACAGCTGAGGGGAAAAAAGCTGTTCCTGAACCTGCTGGTCCTAGAACGGAGTCTCCTGTAGCCCCTTCCAGAGGGAAGGAGGACAAACAGTCTGTGGCTGGGGTGAGAGGTGTCCCTGGCAATGCTGCGTGCCTTTCGCAGACACCGCTTGTGCTGGACAGTCTGAATTGCTGGGAGTGCAGTGCTGGTGATGCGTTGGGCGGTTTTCACCACCCTCTGAAGTGCTTTCCGGCAGATGCACATCCTTTTAGACCAGCAGATCATAGTTTTACTTTCACTGTAGTCAGGGTCTCTAGCTGCATAACTACAACTACTTCCTGTACTTGTGTTTTCTTTTTGCTAGACATCACAAGATATTCTTCTTTGCGATATTTCTTGTAGCTTTAGTACCTATTGTACTTACATGCAATACAGTCCAATTAGGTATTAGGCCTGTGGTTTAAAAAAAAAAAAAAGTATTTTTAAAGTAGATAAGGTTTCAGTCAATTTAACGACCCCTCTACCTTCCTCCTACCTCCCATTTGCAAAATAACTGAATTCTCTACCTATGATTTTTTTTTTTAAACCACAGGTGGTCTAATACCTTTGGCCTGTACAGTATATTCGTTGACGAAAACCATAGATAAAAAGGGCCACACAATCACAAAATATCTGAGCAGACATATCATCCTCTTTTGTCTGCACTCAACAAAGCACGTTTGACTATATTCAACAGGCAAAGAATACCACGGAGTCAGGGTTTGTGATAGGGTTTGCCAGCTATCAAAATATGTGAGTTCACTGTACCCATGGAAAAAAGCCACACACTAAACAAAATCACTTGTCAAATGTCATCCTTTTATGCCAGCTTAAGTGGCCAGCAGAGCAGGTTTGACCGGTGCTAACGGTTATGGGGGTCACCAGGTTTGATATGACAACAGTTGCCATCTATGAAAATTTTGTGCTGATTTGTGCTATAAATTCTTTGCTATTTTCTGGGTGCTCTCCCATCTGTATTAAGAGATTTTAATGATTGCGTGCAAAATAACGTCTTAGGACTTTTTGAAAGCAAACCGTTTATCAGTGCAGTTTAAGGCCACATGCAGGGCCCACCTCCATCTGTATACACATTTTTACGGAAAATAACTTTGAATTAAGGCCTGTATCTTTATGTAAAAATTTCAAATGCCTTGACACTAGATTGAACAAAATAGGAGAAAATTCACTTGCCATTGATTTTTATATTGTTCACAGTGAAGATATAAAACCAATAAAATATGCAATATTTTATGAATAAAGCTTTGCTTTTCTGTTTTCGCCATCTAGCACTTGATGTCAATCCTTGCGCAGGTATTATAACATCAAAAAAAAAACAAAAAAAACAAACAAAAGGTATCTGACACGAGAAACCGAAAGAGAATCATTGTATAATTATATATAATCTTCTTACTCCATTCTTACATGAACATTGAAGGATCACCATGTTCAAATCTTGGCCTTGGGAACCTGAAGTGTCAGGATGCGTGGGGGGTTTGGACCCAAACGCAGACGGGGAAAAATACAAAACTCCAAATGAGGGGAACAAAAGACTTTACTAAAACAAGGAAACAAAAGGGAACAAAAAGCCTCGCAGGGCAACTTTCAACAAACGAAGGGAGACCTTAAAACAACACAGGAACAAAGAAAATCCAGAAAATACAAACACAAGGAAGCCAGAACATGGGCAAGAACACATGGAGCAGGTACTTGAGTAGGGGCGCACAAAACAACCAGACATAACCACACGGATCCAGCGCCTGAGTCAAGGAAGAGGGGAACTTAAATAGAACAGACACTGACGAGACACGGGAGGGCACCATGAACAATCAGGCCACAGAGAGGGAAGGGAAAAAGAGACAACCAGCAAACACTAATTGGATATTTGAAAATAATAATACAATTAAACAGGACACAAAACCGAAGTGCTGCCATCTGGCGGCCCAACAAGGAAACACACAGACAGGAACACAGAACCATGACAGTGAAGAGCAACAAAACGGGTGCGGAAAGTAATCCTTTGTGGGTGCACTACGATGGTAGATGAAATTCTCGCCCGAGGGAAAAAGACTGAATGTACAACATAAAGCAATTATAATGTCAAGAAGAAGTAACACCATTGCCGCCAACAAAGACAAAGACAAGGGTTTGGCAAAAATACCTGAACCATACAATTGATGGCGTGTATTTAAAACATTACCTGAAGCAATCACACCAAAGTCTATTCCTAAACCAAAGAGCTGTGCTGCCTGGTTGCATACAAATGCACCGCCAAGTTAGCATAGTAACTGCGGGCCAAAATGTCATATCACAAAACGTCGCCCAGCGCTCATATTTCATTATGCGTGAGTACCTACACAATAATAGCACAGTACAAATATCTACACCTTTGACCCAAGTTTTCACCACTTCATACACTTCAGACGGTTCTTGAAAAAGTGGAGGTAGAGTTTGTTGTTGGTGTCGCTCTTGGGCGGCATCCGGAACTTGTGGTACTGAGGATTCGCCCTTCGGCGCTGGTGGTTAAGACCGACCTCGGGACATATGGCCACCAGCAGCTCTCCCAGCCCGTCCATGAACATCTCTGTAGAGAGGAGACAGCGAGAGGGAGAGAGCAGAACGTCACATTTATCTCTTTCCCCCCCCCCCCAGACTGTGAGTCAGGAAGGCCGTCTGAGCCTGTGAAAATAAGCCGGTTTTACGAGGTGTTGCGCTGCAGGAGAACGTACAAGTAGTGAACAACAGAACCGCAGTCCAACAGAACGGCAGCCCAACAGAACCGCAGCCCAACAGAACCGCAGTCCAACAGAGCCGCAGTCCAACACCGGAGGTTTTCCAGGTCCAGCCCAGGCCTTACCTGAGTGGCCCACTCTCTTCAGCAGTGGGTCGAAGCCCACCCTGCGTACGGCGTCGGTCCGGGCCAGGAAGAAGTTGATCACCCCCGAGGCGTAGTAGCAGTTTGGGATCTCGGGAATGGGCTGGTAGGTGCCTTTTACTCGGGTCAAACAGCCACCGTCCTCGTCTCCTTCGTCGTAGATAAGCGTGAAGGAATTCGCGTATTCGCCCACCGACCCTGCGACCTGCCGACACAGGAAGATATTCCATTCTGTTACGGATCATGGAACAGCCACAGAAACAAGCTGCGTAGCTCAAATGAGCATTCGAGGAGAGTCCGCTTAACAGTTCTCCCGGTACCACAGTCATTGCCGTACGGAATCATGTGGTTACGTATTTTGTCGGTGAACATGTCCATGCTCATTTGCCTTGGCCAGCATGTGATCCGCTATAGGTAATGAATGTGTTCATATTTGCTGTCATTATCTTAACTGGTGATTATGTTTATTAATAAACCCTCATATTTCCATATTCCTATTTTAAAGTCTTTTGGTCCCTGTCACAAATTGTTCCTTATAGTTTGGCGTAATCGGCAGGATACCAATTTTCCCATACAATTTGGTGTTTAATACCAAATGGGCTCAGCTAATTTGCTTGCTGTGTTGACAGAGCCTCCCCTTCTGGATGCTGTGATAATGGAAAAGAAACAGCTACCTGGTCACATGTATTTATAATAAGCACACACCAGATTGGTCAGTATGGTCAGCTATTTGCTTTGTCAAAGCTTACCTGGGTGTTAAGAAACAAAAAAAAAGTGGCTGTCCTGATCTAATTGGACGTTACCACAACTCACTTCACGGTAAGTTACGAGTTGCTTGTGCGTTCACAGTAAGTTACGAGTTGCTTGTGCATCTGTTTTTTTACGTACAGTCTCTTCTCATTATATGAGGATCTGGCTGCTCGCACGTCACCAATGGAGACGTGTCCCCTTATTGTGTGTGTTGTTTCATGTTTCCATGTTTTTGTATCGAGCGCACAATAAATCCTCAGTGCGTCTAAGAACAACGGATTGTGTGGTTTGTGGCGAGAGGTACTGAAGAACCTGTTACAAAGGGTTTTGCTTACCACATCCAGTTCAGGCTTAGACTCCATTATTTCTACAAATCTCTCTATCTTTGTTCTCTCTGTGAAGTAGAAGTCATCATCCACCCACAGAAAGTACTTGGTGGTGACCTGCGAGACGGCAAGGTTCCTGCCAGCAAACCAGCCCTACAGGGTAAAACAGAAAAAAACACAGTGCATTAGTGAACACTTAACACGCAACACAGCATGCAACACTCAACAGTGAACACAGCATGTAACACTGAACACTCATCATATACCCTTCCAGCATCTCTTCTAAAAGCCATACCTGGGCAGGTGGCATGAAGTACTGCTCAATGTTATCTCCATTCACTTTCTGTGGGTTTAGGCTGTCATCCGCAATGATGATTTTGATGTCTTCGTAAAACTGTCTAATCGTTTTGACGAGATAGTTCACTTCAGGGTACCTCAGGAAAGTCTTAGTTGTCACCGTTACTTGGGATTTGATATCTGAAATTGTAGAAGCAAATAAAAGCAATCAAATTACAGCTCACTAAACCCAGCTGAAGACCTAGATCATTTACCAAGAAGATTTATTGAGAAGGTTCCTTAGACACAATGCAACACTGCTGCCCCAATGTGTGCACAATAAAATGGATAAGAATGCTTCAAATAAAACAACTGTGTAACTGTAGTAGCTAGAGTTGTGTATTTATTTTGGGTAGCATTTATATGTAACAAACATAGCAAAGTTATCATTTGTTAATTCAACTCACAAAATGTTTGGATTAGAATTTTTGTTATTTCTACCAATTACGCACAGCTGGTTTGCAGTATTAGTTAATTATTGATATATATTGTAGTTAGGGTTTGCAGTATCGGTTAATGATTGGTATATTGTAGTTAGGGTTGCCAGATCTCCTATTTTTGGCATATGATATATGCCCACTGTGTTCCCAAAATGATGTTGGTACATGTTAGTATATATCCCGGGAATGTTCACAACTAGATAAGTTGTCTGACTCTGTCCCCATTTCTTGATCAAACCATTCCTTATTCTCCATTAGTATCAGACCGGGCATTTTGGCATTTTCAGGACAAGGCCACTTTTGCTTTGGCAACGAAAAAACTTCATAGGGTGATAAGGACATGCAGTGCAGTGAAGAAGTGTTGCCCCCTTCTTGATTTCCTTTATTATTACATATTTGTCACACTGGATGATTTCAGATCCTTAGACAAAATGTAATATTAAATAAAGGAAACCTGAGTAAAAACAATTCTTAAATGATTATTTCATTTATTTAATGAAAAAAAGTTATCAAACACCCATATCACCCACATTAAAAAATACTCTCTTAAACTTAATAACTGGTTGCACCAACCTTAGCAACAATAACAGCAACCAATTGCTTCCAACAATTTTATTTCATTGTAGCCAATAATTACTCTGTGCCTATAATATTTCATTATTTGATTTCATTTAGAACATTTGTGGTGTCTTGAATATAGGCCATGACTGAAGGAAGAAAGGGTTTAAGGAAGTAATCGATATGTTTAGATTTACATTCAGAGAAGTTGTCACACCCTGAGATTACTGGACTACCTGGGGCATTTTCCGAATTTGTATGGAGTTTGGAAGCATACAAAAATAAGCAATTTGTGGATTTTCATTGAGCAGAAACCCTACTACATTATCAGAAATCCAACATTTTTCTTTAGCCATTGTTAGGATGTCTTTTAGTTCTGTTTTAAGGGATTCAGTAAGAGTACATGTCAAAATTGGTCAAATTCAGCATCTTGACTGGATCTTTAAACATGTCCCTACTCCAAATCACAGTGATGTCACCTTTGTCAGCTTTTTAAATTACAATCAGATCATTTTCTGACAGAGATTCCAGGGAAGCCCTCTCTTTCTTAAGTTATGTTGAGCTAAAACCACTTTTGCCCATAAGTACTCAACATCAAAATTCCCCACCTAACGTAGCTAGCTGGATAGCGAGAGGTGACGTTATTACTGTAAAATGAGCGAGCGTGAGCAACAGTAAAAAGGCAGATTATGTCCAAGCACAGAAGACAATTGAAAAGAAAACGCTGCTGAGAAGCTGGGAAGCTACGAGTGGTGACTTGAAAAACTGTCACTGGGCTTTTCCTTGTTATTTTAGTTGGTTGTCTTTGCCCAGAACACCGGCGAGGGGGAGGGGTGAAGGCAGTAGATTCACAAATACATTTGATTGAAACTTCAGTTGACTCACCCTCTCCAAGTTCGTATAGAACTGGCACTGTAGGCTGTCGGATCACAATGGGGAAGACGGCCTTGTACTGCTCAAAGGTGAAGTGTACTGATGAAGAATCAAAACACACACTCATAGCTTACTCCCAAGTTTATTGGTATACAGACAAGCGTAACAATGTGATTTCAGAGCTCATTCCAAACCCTATAGACTGATGAGAGAGAGAAGAGGAACAGAGCTCAGGGGAGGGGCTTACCCAGGTCTCCAGACTTGATGCTGTACACAGTGCTTCTGTAGGAGACCCGACCCAGCAGGTCATTGAGAGAGTACAGGCTGGAGGCAGAAATGGAGAGAACCTTCTCATTCTGTCCCGTCACTTGGTCCTTTTCCTGAAGACTTTCCACTGCCAGGACACCACTGCTTACGCTCAGTGTCACCTGCACATAGAGTCAGGGGTCCACAGTTAAACAAAACAAGTGACTTACAGCTTTTCCTCAAGTTAGTAACTATTATTAATGATCCTGATCTGATCCTCATTTGGGTGAAGTGTTCTCCACAGTAGGTACGGGCAGACACGTTGGGCCTATTTGGGACCTGGTAAAGCCCAGACTCGACAAGCAATGTTTAGGGTATATGGTTCAGCCGGTGAGCCGGCTACTTCACAGGCTGGAAGTCATTGATTTTTTTGAAGTATTAGAAAAGTATTAGAACAGTGTAAGAATTCTGTTGAATGATCTGTGCTGCATTCTGTTTATGTTCAGTCATGGTCAATAAAACTATGAATTCTGTGCATCAGTACAAAACACACATTTCAGCTCTATCATTGGAAACAGATTCATTAAAAGTAATTGACTGGGCTAATTAAGGAATCCCCCATGTTCACCGTGTTCCTCTAGATAAAGACTTTGCTAAATTACTAACGTTGCTGTTACTGTAGAACCAAACCAAACCCAGTGTTCACATGGACTGATAGGAGCTCATATTGACATAAACACAATGGAGCATGCTCATAAGCATTAACACTACCCAGCCACCCCTGGGCCACAGTTCAACTTAAAGAAAAACAACATTTTTGGACACATTTTAATCGTATGGTATTGTACAGTGTGTACAATAGCATACAATTGGTTCCTTGATCCATAATCAGTTTTACCAGACCCCCAAGTTTTGCATTAACCAACACAACACACTGCACCCGGTCATTCAGAAATTGGAAATGTCTGGAAAGTAACAAAACACACCATGATTATTCATGTGAATCCTTCATTGATTATAAAGCATACTTAGCCTAAATGTTTTTTTATACTGGTTTGCTTGCTTACATGCTACTAATGTTTTGTAGCAATGATCCTTTTGGTACAGTAAAATAAAGGAATTGAGGAATCAATAATTAAAGCAGAGGTTCTCAAACTCCTTTGTGTTGGTTTTTGTTCCAGCCACAACTGCAATTTCTCCATTTTTAACAAGCTGTTTTTATTCATTACACTTTTTATGTTTTGAGGGTTTATTTGCCCTCTTAGGTGACACTGCACGAGAAACAACTACTGTAGGCATGCCATGAAAAAGGACTGACTTTGAAGACCACTGCTTTAATTATTGACAATTCCTTCATTTACTGTTTGAGAACTGATCTTATGCAGAACCCAAAAACAGCCGGTGCGGATGCTGGTTTTTGGTTTAGCTCAGCACTATGGCACCTGATTCAACTGATTAAGTAGCCATGATTTTCAATTAAGGCCGTGATAGGTAGAATTCAGAATTAAGCCTAGGTGCTGGGCCAAACCAAAAACTAGCACCCACACTGACCCTTTTTAGATTTTTGAAAAGATTGGACACCCCTACCATAGAAAACGTTTTACTTTTTTTCCATGTGGGCTTTCTGAATATCTCCTTGAAGGTGAACAGATAACTGTGGCCTCTTATACAGACTAATTGAAACATTGTTTACTTTCCCCACAATGTAAGCTATTATTTAGTGTTGTGCTAAGGCACGCCCTTGTCTGATCTGTATCTGTATCTGTATTTTAGTAAGTTCTTTTTTATTAATGAAAGGTGTGACTGATTGATGTTCAATGTTCTCAGTTTTGCATCAGTGACTATAAAGAAATTGACCGGGTGGAAATGCATAAAGTACTTCTCATTTCACAATGTCTGAGGCTGAAGTCTTTGAGGTTCTAATGTGTGTGGTACATATAAACACTGTCTCAATCACGTAGGATGTACATCATGGCATTCCAGTCATTATATGTGTTAGACCTCATAACTTTGTACCTGAAAAAACCCAGCAGACCTGGGTCAAATACGTATTTGTTTCAGATTCAAATACTTTTCTGTGCTCCATTGATCTTGCCTGGTGTAATTGAGCCTGTCAATATGACCAGAAGGGGGGGGGTTGCACTATTTGAGAGTATTTCATTGGTTCCAATACGCCAGACAAGATCAGAAAAGCTTAGAAATGTATTTGAATCCAAAACAAATATGTATTTGACTCAGGTCTGCAACAGGTTTTGGGTAATATGCATTGTCTGATATTTCAAGTTTTTCCTTATTTTGTTTGTGATTAAATACACATAAAAGCCTAAATAAACATCATCTGTGTTTTCACACATACAAGAAATGGAATGCATGTTGACATGAAAAGCAACAGAAGTTATTACCTGTTCCACCACCAGATTTCACCAGAAGTTAAAACGTGAGTTGAGTTTTTTTTTTCACTAACCTTGTAGTTTTGTTTTTGTACAGTATGTACACTTAAACCTGTAACACAGTACAATTTTCTTTCAAAACACACAGTAAATATTTTACAAAATCCTGCCAGAATTCCACTTAAAAACAGGAAATCAGTCACACACCATAATCCACACTGTCAATACCATCAGGAAATATACAGTATATAGTATTTATATTTCATGTAATTGTGTCCATTACCCCTTGCATGAGGGCCACAAGTTTTTTTGTTCTCATATAAATCAAATATAAATTAATATATATAATATATATTTTTAGACTTATTTTCTTGATTTGGCTCTGTACTCCACAATTTTAGACTTACAAACAAACGATTGCACATTCTCAGCTTTTAATAATGGATATTTTTATACACTTTGGCTTCACTATGTAGAAATTACAGCACTTGTTATACATAGCCCCCCCCCCCCCCCCATTTCACAGCACCATAATGTTTGGGACCTATACTTATGTTATGTAAATGGAAGTATTCATGTTTAGAAAGTATTTATATTTTGTCGCATATCCTTTGCATGCAATGACTGCTTGAAGATTTTGACCCACAGACATCGCCAGGTGCTGAGTATCTTCTGTGGTGATGCTCTGACATGCCTGCACTGCAGCCACCTTCAGCTATTGCTCATTTCAGGGGCCAGTTGCCGTATGCTGAAGTTTTTTCTTCAGCATATGGAATGCTTGTTCATTTGTATTCAGATCGAGTTGGTCCACAAGACCTTTTTACTGGAACTCTGCAGGCTCTTTCAGGTAGTTGCTGCTTAGCCAGCTGTAACCTGCTTATCCTGTTTGGGAAGCCTAAGGTTTCACCTTTGTGACTGATAGTTTTTTAAAAATTTTTATTTTTTATAATGGCTTCTTTGGCTTTCACTGGTCCTTATGCCAACAAACGCCAACAACAGACTCCAATGGCAAGCAAAGCCTTGAATGAAGATCTGATACTGATGGCTCTCTTATATCTGCACTAAGGAGGCAATTGAACACACAATTGAACACACTTGACTAATCAGAAACACATGAAGCCATTTGTCCCAAACATTATGGTATCCTTCTAGGTGTATATATATATATATATACATATATATATGTACACCCAGAAGGATAATGGTATTAATCGTCATACAAACCATCAGGGCCATAGATCCCAGTCATTGCAACATCAATGGAATAAATAAACTACAAAATAATAATGAGTGGGGCGACATAGCTCAGGAGGTAAGACCGATTGTCTGGCAGTCGGAGGGTTGCCGGTTCAAACCCCGCCCTGGGCGTGTCGAAGTGTCCTTGAGCAAGACACCTAACCCCTAACTGCTCTGGCGAATGAGAGGCATCAATTGTAAAGCGCTTTGGATAAAAGCGCTATATAAATGCAGTCAATTTACCATTTAATGAATAATAAATCTGTACACAATCCTTTCAGCCAAGATTGTATGAAACATATTTACACACAAGCTATAGATTTTATTAAATAAATTAATACGCAAGCTATGAGATTAAATATATTGACGTATAAGGTACAAGATTGAATGAAATATACGTATACAGAAGTTGTGAGGCATTAAAATATATTTATGCAGTATAAGTTTGCATGCAATATTTTTATATATAAGCGATCCGATTGCATAAAATATATTGATATACAAGCTTTAAGATTGTTTGAAGAATGTTTATATGTAAGCTATCAGATTAAAATAACGTTGGTTTGCAGGTGTTTGTCTACCGTTTCCTCCAATACAGCCACAACTCTTCGAGTAAATTGTCTAAAACGTGTGTCCTGTAAGTTCCCTCTTGTTTCTGTCTGCACCTTGTATGTCTTATATTCCAGCTAACTGATACCGAAAAATATCCTTCAATATTTAATATTTTCTTATAATATGAGATTACTAATCTGTTGAATTTGATCAGGATAAAAGATTAGGTGACAGTACCTGGAATGATGCCCTTTTTGAGAGGACTGACAATGAATCCTTGGATTGGATATTGTAGAGGGGAATGAGGTGGAGCTAACAGAAGCTCATTTAGTATCGTCTTTTTTCTGTAAAAAAACAAAAAAAAAAACAAACAAAAAAAACATGCGTATCAACTGCTTTTTGGTAACGTAATCAAGTGCGCAAACAATCAGCTGTATTTAAGATTTGCAGTGGTTTGTGGGGCTTTAACCGCATAGATAGGCTTGCTAGTGCATTTTACAATAAATAGAACTAAAATAGTGGAAAATTGTCAAATTCCAATATTTCAAACCAATTATCACAACTGCAGACAGGTAAACAGTTATGTGGCTTTCCCCCGAACATCCAGCATTTCTCTCTATTGTATGCAGACCCAACAACCGCACATGACGTCACTTACCTGATCTGATCCTGTTCAAAAACTTCAGCTCTGCGTTTAACAATGTCGCTGAATTTGTCCTTGTTCACGTATTTTGTTAAATCTATCCCGGAGCTGGGACAGCTACATGATGTTGGCTGTCGAGTGATATTAGGCATGGGGTTGTAGGCCCTGTACAGCAACAACAACAAAAAGCATTTTCATTGAAAGATGAAACAGGAAATATAATTATCTGCCAGCCTTGGTCCAACACAATTTATCCTCTTAGCACCACTTAATTTGCACAGCCTTCTGCTACATCAGTACAGCTTCCCGATGTGGTTTGTTATATGCTAATTTTGATGTTGCAGCCCAGGGATACAGCGCTGAAAGCTACTATTTTTAAACGATCTCTTTACCAGGCAACTTTTCCAAACGGTGAGACTAGCTGGGGAAAAATCAGAGCAAACCTTACTGAAACCACAGTGGAATGTATACGATTTCATAAAACTGGAGGAAATAAGCCATTTTGATGAATATGGCTAGTCGATGTTATAGTTAGAACCCCCTGATTAAAAATGTGCGTTTTGTAGATATGTGTCACTGTCAGACCTGGCTGACAACATTCCTGAGGGAAAATGATGGGGGAAGAGAACATACGTGTATAAACACTTTATGTGGGCGACGACGGCAAACCTGACTAGCAGCATTCTCAGAGCTGCAAGCGTAAACTGAATTTTAACACACTGAGGGTACTTGGCAGATGCTCTTGCTGCATCTACAGCAAATGACTGTTTCCGTTCTCTGCACACAGACCATCCGTACAGCGGGATGCTTTACTGAAGTATTTCAGGTTATGCAGGCTGCTCAAAGGTACAACCGCAATCAAACCTTCAATCTCACAATTAGAAGCCCGCCTCCCTGGCAATGACATTAATCAGCTGCTTATTGTACCCATGTTGACCTCCGTATGTGCGTTGAAGATAAGGACACGTATGCATGGAGAGGACTGCAATAAAATTACTGATAAAGAAGTTCATCTAATCACCAGACACACATTTAATAAGTTGTTACTAAATTACTCACATATTTTACACTTTTATTGTGTTTTTAATGTTTCAAGTCTACGGCGCTAAATGGTTCCACGGCTCGTTCTCAGGTAATTAAAAAAGTTTTCATACATCAGAAAAAAATTATGGTCTGACAGAGCAGGATATATGGAAAAATGTAGCGTGATTTGCAAATTTGTGAGAATTTAGTTTTTGCCGCTTCGGGACGAACACGGAGTTATAGAACAAAACGTGTATTTCAAGTAGCCTAATTCAATAACTGAGAAGCGTGACTTGTTTTAGTATGATGCTCACTTTTTTACGCGAACACGGTAAGTCTCGTAACACGGGATTTTCAGGATTTATCAACAAATGAAAAAAATCGAATAGAGACATTTTTTCGTGTATTATGGGTCAATTTCGTGACTAAGAAATGAGCTACAAACCACGCATTATTTATCTCGGAATTTCCTGATAGGGCAGTGGCAATCTGGGGGATCCTGTTGGTTTTCATTCCAACCCTAACAAAGCACATCTCATTCAACAGTTTGATATCGTGTTGAGCTGTTAATTAGTCAGTTGTGCCAAATTAAGGTTGAAATGGAAAAACTGCAGGATGGTAGATCTCCGGGAACAGAGTTGGTTGCCACTGGAATAGGGTATTCGAGTTTGGGTGCACCCTTACTAGCTAGCACTTACTGTCCAGTATTGCCCCCCCCCCCCCCCCCCCCCCGGCTGTTAGCAATAGACTCTGAAGATGAAACTTGAAAGAGCTTCGAGAGAGATTTTAGTTTTATCATTTCATTTATGAATTTGACATTTTCTATTAACGGTCATAAACCATAACACCAATTTTGTGGACTTAGGCATCCAACGTAAGCTACTCGGAGAAATCTTTTGGAGAGCTAAATTTTGAGACACTGAAAATATTTTTCACCTAATTACTTCTCATTTTAAGAACAGACAAAAAGCACAACACAGTCAACTTTGTGCTAAAACTTGTAACACGGTGGAATATCATTGTCTCAAAGTAGGCTATACTGAACATACACCTGTTCTAGCTGAGGTAGGCTACAGTTTAGTTATTTTAAAATTTCATGCCTTAAATGCAGTGTACTAAAATATACAAGTAAAATATTTTAGCTGTTTGGATTCTATTACTTATATAAATTACTGAGATTAAAACAGTCTGTTTGGGAGTCCTGTAAATTGGGTACCAGGCAAAACAAAGGCTATTTTTCTAAGTATTTAAAAAGCCTTACCTCTGAAGCGGTGGTGATGCGCATTTCCCAGTTTTCATGTAAAGGTAACATAGTGATAATATAGTTGCAGTGGAAGCAATTAATAAGAATTTCGTCAAACTGAGTAAAACAGACATCGCGCAGGGCTATTCTGGGGCGCGTTCACCCAAAGCGTCGGGTTGAGACCAAATGTCAGCACTCCAGGGACTTTCAAAATGTGACGTTGACTGAAGTGCTGGGCGTCATTACGTTAAGTCTGCAAGAGAGCGGGGCTGCGAGGGTAGAAGTCGACTAATGAGACAGGACTGCCGATCTCCGCGTAGATACTACCGTGGATACGACCGCTTTGTAAAAAGAATAAATAAATAAATAAATGTTTGCAAATAAGTATCCATTTAGGCTATATGAATTATGTATTACTTACACTCCAATACCTTTTTTGGTTTGTTGCTGACTTTTAGCCATATCATCACTTTATTGATATGAATTTTGGGTAATCTCACTGGTAAAGTCTGCACCCAGTCTGACTCTCGGGAACTCTCCATGAAAGCACGCAGGAGGGCTCAGGTGCTCTGGACTCCACGGGAACGCGCCCGTTAAGTCTGCCCGTGCTGGACATTCGGATTCAGCGTCGTTGTGTAGTTACTGGTCGCAAATTCTGTTTGAATAAATCGCCGTTGTTAGGAAGCTATGAACTAACAAGATAACGTCATCAATAGCATCAGTTTGATTCCAAAGAAGAAAGAATAAAGCGAGGTTTGTGATTTTTGTGAATAAATGTGTTTTTAAATAGTTTTTTTTCCCCCAGTGGATCTGTTCGTTATAACAAGATCTTGTCGATGAATTTTTTGTTTGCCGGTGTCGTAGCCTATTTTAGTGAAGCGGTAGGCTTAAACTAATTTATCAAAGTCTACTTCTGTTTTTTGTGGCAATAATTGGGCATGGCTAATTTGTAAAAGGAAATATAAATAACAGGACTTCGGAGTTTCTAAATAAGGATTCTTAAAGAATTATACACCAGCAAACATAATGGTTTAGACTAGATAGTGATTAACATCGATTAATGTAAACTACCTATTTTAAGAGATTGAACATTCAAACTTTGCACAGATGTTTATTAGGCTTTTGTTTCCTTTTTTTAGTCGTTTTAGAACATCCCTATCACTGTTTGGAAATACAGTTTAAGCTACCAAGTCATTCTCTGGACTACAAGGTTTTGAAGAATTTAAGATGTAGTTACAACAAAATGACCAATTATCCTTCATGAATTAATTACCCTGACCTTGGGTGAATCTATCATTCTTCCCTCTTTGCAAGAGTATAGACTGGCTACAAGGAGCACTGGAGTGAATTTGGGGGGACACATTTGCTCCCCAGTCCCTACCCCCACCTGCCTCACAATAAATATTATAGTGACTGGAAAAGTTAATTGGTTCCACCAGAGCCAGCTGTGGGTATTAACGATGCAGACACATGCTAACCTCATCCATTCTCACCTGCACAAGCTGGCTTAAATTGATTATTGGAAGTATATACGATAATTTAGCAAAGTGGGAGGTGGAGGGGTGGGAGGGAAGTGGAGAGCTCATTAAATCGAGTTAAATCTCACAAAATCTTAAGGTTTTTAAAACCCCAGGTAGAAGAAAAGACTCCAGGGGACCAAGCACTGTTGAAACTGAACCAAAAAGATTGAGAAAAGGCAGATGCACATCCTTTTAGACCAGCAGATCATAGTTTTACTTTCACTGTAGTCAGGGTCTCTAGCTGCATAACTACAACTACTTCCTGTACTTGTGTTTTCTTTTTGCTAGACATCACAAGATATTCTTCTTTGTGATATTTCTTGTAGCTTTAGTACCTATTGTACTTACATGCAATACAGTCCAATTAGGTATTAGGCCTGTGGTTTAAAAAAAAAAGTATTTTTAAAGTAGATAAGGTTTCAGTCAATTTAACTACCCCTCTACCTTCCTCCTACCTCCCATTTGCAAAATAACTGAATTCTCTACTTATGATTTTTTTTTTTTTTAAACCACAGGTGGTCTAATACCTTTGGCCTGTACAGTATATTCGTTGACGAAAAACATAGATAAAAAGGGCCACACAATCACAAAATATCTGAGCAGACATATCATCCTCTTTTGTCTGCACTCAACAAAGCACGTTTGACTATATTCAACAGGCAAAGAATACCACGGAGTCAGGGTTCGTGATAGGGCTTGCCAGCTATCAAAATATGTGACTTCACTGTACCCATGGAAGAAAGCCACACACTAAACAAAATCACTTGTCAAATGTCATCCTTTTATGCCAGCTTAAGTGGCCAGCAGAGCAGGTTTGACCGGTGCTAATAGTTGGGGTCATCAGGTTTAATATGACAACAGTTGCCATCTATGAAAATGTGTGACCTGACTTTTATGTTTGTGCACGACAAAGCACGCTGATTGTGTGCTATAAATTCTGTGCTGTTTTCTGGGTGCTCTCCTATCTGTATTAAGAGATTTTAACGATTGCGTGCAAAATAACGTCTTAGGACTGTTTGAAAGCAAACCGTTTATCAGTGCAGTTTAAGGCCACATGCAGGGCCCACCTCCATCTGTATACACATTTTTACGGAAAATAACTTTGAATTAAGGCCTGTATCTTTATGTAAAAATTTCAAATGCCTTGACACTAGATTGAACAAAATAGGAGAAAATTCACTTGCCATTGATTTTTATATCGTTCACAGTGAAGATATAAAACCAGTAAAATATGCAATATTTTATGAATAAAGCTTTGCTTTTCTGTTTTCGCCATCTAGCACTTGATGTCACTCCTTGCGCAGGTATTATAACATCAAAAAACAAAAAAAAAAACAAACGAAAGGTATCTGACACGAGAAACCGAAAGAGAATCATTGTATAATTATATATAATCTTCTTACTCCATTCTTACATGAACATTGAAGGATCACCATGTTCAAACTGTGGCCTTGGGAACCTGAAGAGCAACTAAACGGGTGCAGAAAGTAATCCTTTGCGGTGCACTACGATGGTAGGTGAAATTCTCGCCCGAGGGAAAATGACTGAATGTACAACATAAAGCAATTATAATGTCAAAAAGAAGTAACACCGTTGCCGCCAACAAAGCCAAAGACAAGGGTTTGGCAAAAATACCTGAACCATACAATTGATTGCGTGTATTTTAAAGTGAGTCAGCTTCATGATGGTGAAAGCCCATAGGCCTACTCGCTAACGCTGTAACGTCGCTTCACATTACACCCTTCTGGTCTGTTATTGCCTCAGAATTAATGTTTACACTTGGAAATCCAACACACAATTATCACGTATCATTTTTGACACTGACTTTGACTATTACTATGAGGTAATAAGACGGTTTGAAAAGTTTGTGTTAGTCAAACTTTTAAAATGTAATCGGCAAATAAATGATATTTTTCCTGTTGGTCCTGGTTGTCAAAATAATAACAGATTATTTAAAACTTGCCTCATGAATAATATGTAAGACAAGGATTTGATATTCAAGGGCAACTGGCTCCTGCAACCAAACTATGAGTGTAAACAACAAACTCTATGTTCTAGCTCTATTAGTAGGAAATACAGTAAGTACAACCTTGCCAAATAACTGTTACAAAACTGTTACAATATGAGTATTGTACCTTATCGGACTTGTGTTCTGTAGTTGTTCCAATGACCTTCGGTATGCACTTATTTTACGTCGCTTTGGACAAAAGCATCTGCCAAATAAATGTAATGCAATGTAATGTAATGGTTGCAAAGATATGACGTTAGGGCATTTTTTGGGCAATAACAACATCTATATCTTTGACTGTGTGATGGCTGAAAAAATTCAGACTCTGTTAAAATTATTTTTAAAAGAATTAAAAATATGTAGCATGGATAATGTAGCAGTAGGAAAATAGATTTTTCAGCAAATGTTCCGGTATCACTTGGGGGGTGGGGGGGCTGACTTCATGTCTGGAGGAGCCAGAAGTTGCATAAACCTACACATAGTTTACTATCACATAATGTCAGCATGGCCAGCATCAGATCCAGGATCACAGCTTGTGTGCTGGAGGGATTGCGGCAGGGACTTCCTGACTTTCAGGAAGCAGCACGTGCTCTGCTGTACACATACAGACAGGGGAGAAATCAAAGGAAAAACCAACATATATTGTCTTAGTAGGGTGCTGGGTTACAGCAAGCCATCAGAACAGCTTCAATGCACCGTGGCATAGAGTCTACAAATCTCTGGAACTTACTGGAGGGATGAACCACCATTCTTACAAAAGATATTCCCTAATTTGATGTTTTGATGGTGGTGGTGGAGGGCCCTGTCTAACTCCTCTGTCCAAAATCTCCCATAGGTGTTCAGCTGTGTTGAGATCTGGTGACTGTGGATGCTATAGAATATGATTCAATGACTCCTATTGCCCTGTGGATAGGGGCATTGTCATCCTGGAAGAAACTACTCCCATCAGGATTGAAATGTTTCATCATAGGATAAAGGTGATCACTCAGAATAACTTTGCATTGATAGCAGTGAACTTGTCTTTAAGGGGAAAAGTGGACCAAAGCCAGGAAACAACACGCATTGCATAACAGAGCCACTGGACCCCCTCACTGTAGGGGTCAAGCATTCAGGCCTGTACCGTTCTCTTGGGCTATGCCACACATACACTCACCATTTTGTTGAGAATATGGTGAAGGATGACTTATCTGACCATATCACTTTTTTCCAAATTTCTAGACCAATTCCTACGATTTTCACACCACTGAACTCTCAAATGTGCATTTGTCTGTGTAATGAGGGGTTTATGCGCTGCGACCCTATTATATTATATATATTATTACCCCTCTCTGTGTAGTTGTTGTTGGGCTGTTCTTGCTGTGTCTGATCACATCCTGCATAGACATTCTCAGTCATCTGAGGAAGAGTTGCTCTCCTGTTCCTCCTTACATATCGCTCTAATGCAGAATCATGGTCATTGAATGTGTGCTTTTGACCACAATTTCCAACCCTATTTACTGATGTCTTTCCCATAGATCTAAATGCAGTTGTTACTTTAGTCACAGTCCCTATTGAAACACGAACCAGTTGAGCAGGCTTTGTGAATGAAGCTCCTGCCATCCGTGCCCCAATAATGACCCCTCTTTCAAAGTCACTTAAGCCGTGTTTCCACCAAAAGTACCCAGAACTAGTCCCAGGAACTACTTTTCAAGGAACTAAAAGGCTCCTTCAGCCCATTGTTGTCTGCATTTCCACCGCGGTCTAAAGTCTCGCGAAGATTAGGAAAATTAGCCCACTGACGTATGAAAAAGCGACGTTGTCGTCGGTCCATCTGTTCTATGATTTGTTCTGTAACCCCATACTACCACTGAAGTAGCCTACATTCTTTTCTAATAACCGAGACAGCCCGGAGGGGTTTATTCCACTTATATACAACGGGTTACCAACAATGACTATATATGGTTACTTTTGTATTTATTGATTTTTATCGATTTACTCACCTGGAATTGAAATATTCTTCTGCAGCCGTTTGGGCATATTTTACCGTTGTCAAGCAAAACTGTCGTTGGTAGTTGAACTTGGACCGTTGTTATGCAACAAATAGGATATAACAGGCCAATAGTAAAATTGTGATGATATCCTCTCAAACACATTCATTATGTTTTTATGCGAACATTCACTTTCATGTCTTGACATCCGAGGCGACAGAATGCATTCACATTTCCAATATAACTGGCAACAACAGCAGAAAACATGCACACGTTGTAAACAATTTTACAATGCTGTTTGATTACTTTCTCATCGTCAATTCCATATAGGCTAATCGCAAAATGACAAGAATAGAATGAAAACTCGGACTTGCGTGAAAATTTAAATTAGCAGTGGTACAGCCACCGTTTGCTTTCCTTCGAAGTTACTGCTAGCCAAGCAGCGAAGTGTGCCCTCCAGATGCGAACTATGCACCATAAATTAGTCCATAGTCTTCCTGGTCTTTTTGTGGAATTGAAGAATGGCAGAGTAAAATTACGGCAGTCTGAAAAAGCTAAAGGGACGATTACTAGAATTAACCTGTTATTTTACCCTGACAAAAAGTGTGGAAGGTGATTTCCAGTTTGCTTTTACTGTATCACCAATGTGAATTACACAGAACTACCGCATACCTCACATAACTGTAGAAAACGTTTTGTGTCAATTACAAGGGGCTAACAAAGAAAATCCAGAAGAAAATATTCAGCAACCGAATTAATCCGTTTGAATGTTTTGGTACATAATATGCTGTCCCAGCACGAATGCTTAGCATTTTATAAAACAAATACTAAAGCAAGAAAAGAACAGAAGAGAGATGTTGGCAGGCTATAACCAAAACTAGGCTAGTGTGCCGCATAACATACAAGTTTGATTTGAAGATATTATGAAAATAAATCGGTTTGCAGCTGCAGATTTTTAAACATGGCGATTGAAATAAAACACTGCAAGTAGTCGACCAATCAGAAATTTTCAGCGCTTGCGCCCCACCCCAAAGGTTCCGGTACTTTTGGAAAGTACTACCCCCCGAGCGGGAACTTTTTTGGGGGTAAAATAAAGCCCCCTGAACTAAATTTAGACCCTAGTTCCTGCGGTGGAAACGGACCTTTAGATCTTTTCCTCCGGCCATCTTGATCCAAAATCAAGGTCAACTGGACTTGCTCAGCATTTTTATACATTCCACAAAGCATGACAGGATGTTAATTGCTTAATTGTATCATGCAGTACGCCTGTATGAAAGCATATCCATTCGTTATGTTTCTCCACTCATTTATTCAGGTTTTTCCTTTAATTTGTCACCCGTCTGTAGTTTACTACCACATACTGACAGCATGGCCAGTGTGTGATCCAGGATCACAGCTCCTGTTCCGTCTCTATACTGGAGGGGTATTGGCATGGCCTTCCAGATCACTCGGGAAACAGGAGGCATTCTGCCGTACACGTAATTTTAGTATTTGGTTATTGAATGATCTGCTGTCTTGGGCGTTTTCTGATAATCCTCCTGTTTATTGGAGGAGATGAATTCTGCTCCATGTTAGACAGAGTAGTGCATGCACACTGAAGCAAATCCATTCAGCGCCAAACCAAAAAATGTATTTACAAATTCATGTAAACATTTTATCTAAATATGTAAGTTGTCCTGACTGAAATGCAGAAAATGTAGACTCCCTTTCTTTCAAGTCTGTGTGTTTGAGTCTGACTGAGTTCCTGCTCAGCATTGCTACTGAAGGCAATGGAAGAACAACTTTTTTTATTATGGGAACAGGTGTGACAGGAAGGGAGTTGCAACACACAACATCGCTTTCTGAACTACTTGAACACGGAAAAAGTTGGACTGTTGCATTTACAGCTGCGTATGTGCATATGTTGGTTTCTCAACTAAATACATGTTGTGCCAGGAAGGGAATTAGGGTTCTGTCCACCAGGGGGCACCTTCCATACAGATAAATGTGGTTCACTGCAATCACATCAGCTGTGGCCTATTACCTAATTATGGGCTCCATAGAACTCTGAAGTCTGACGTAACGCAGAGCAAAAACCTTGGAATTCCGGTTCAAAGGGAAATTTCTCTATGGAAAAAATGAATGGATTTTCACATAACCGTCCCTGTCACAGTCTGTGATTTAAGCTGGCGTTTAAAACTTGGACGTTTTTATCCGGACACATTTCTCTCTTAAATGGCACTGGATCCGCTGAATTCCGATGCCGTTTTTCAACCGAAACAATTATTTGGCTAACAAAAAGCTAACACGGCTGCGCATGTTATTTACGTCACAGCTCTTGAGGTTCCCTGGCAACGCTTGTGAAGCGCAAGCATATATATATATATATATATATATATATATATATATATACAACTGTAAAAAATAGAAAAATGCATAATTTATTACACTAATGGAAAACAACGGGAAGAAAACTGTTTTCGCGGGTGATTCGAAACAGCTCTGTGTGTGATGTTGTAATTGTGCGACGGGTCAGCTCGGGTGGCTAACCACTTAGCCGTTAGCAATTGACTTTTTAAAATGACACAGAATTTTTTTTAGATGATAAAAAATTGGTAAAAATCATTATTTTTTCCAATACAAAAAAACGTCCAAATGTCATAATTTATTTTAAAGGAATTCGGAAATCGCCATTCATTTGTCCCATAGGGGCGTCAATTTTTTGAACTGGAAGTCTCGAAAATGCTAACGAACCCGAAGGGAATGACGACACGACTTCTGAAGCCTATCAGAGGCCTGGCCCCCAGGCCTAGAGGAGAGGCGTTAGGGAGCTGGCGAATGCAGGGTGTGACCAGAGACTGTAAAAAATATGGACAAAGCTACTGTGACGTCACCCATTGACTCTCCGTGGGTCTCCGAAAATACGTTTTGAAGCTCAATGGCGGGCGCGGCCATTTTGGAGTTGGAGCCAAAACCACAGAGTTTAAAAGCCGCTCTGTGATTTTTACAATTTGATTGACAGTCCGGTGCGGAAAAGCCCATCAACCTGAACGAGGCTAGCTGACTGTCTGCCGTTATGTTTTAAAATATATTATCAGATGTTTACGGAGTTTAATTTCCATCCGTGACTGTACTGTCATGTAATCACGTTATATGTATGACATTAAAAATACAATTAGGCTATGTTCAGTTATCTTCAATTCATGTTTCTCAGCAAAACGAATATGCTTAACTAGCATATCAGCTTGCCAGTGAGCTAGGTAGGCTATCCGTGGTTAGCTCACGCGTTAGCAATATGAACCACAGGGGAAGAACATTGACTACACTGATGGTCAATCAATCGGAGATGTGTAGGCTACTGGTGATTTGACTAGGCTAATTTTCGTATAACTGTCTGGTAGATCTGCTGTTAACCGAGCAAGTTATCGTCGTAGGTTTTCGCCAGTCAGTTAATGAGCCAGTAACTGCTACTACTAGCTACTCCATCGCCGTTTGTGATGTTCACTTGCTGGGTGACGCTAGCTGACCGATCGTTCGCAAATCACTTTCTACCGAATAAAAATTAACACTGTCAGCGGTTATTAACAAATCTACCAAGTATTTTAATAACTGATCTGCAGGCGTGTAAATATGACAACGCACTTTGTACAGCAAGTTTTCCACCTGGTGCATGAAGACAAAAATAATGTAGCCTACGTTGAATTTCTAATTATTATTAGGCTATCGTTTTTTTCTTGTAAATCATCAAAACCAATGGAGAAAAGCCAATATACGCAAGGAGCCCCCAGAACCGATTCTGAGAACCACTGTCTTAAATGCCTAGCTTGTCGGTCTCTTAAATGCTAAAAACATATTCCTTTCTAAATGCCAAGATGGTTAATTTCGTTAAATTCTGTGTGTGTGATTTCAGCAAATGAACCTTGAGACTCTTAATTCGCTTCGTGAAACTGAAAAAGTGTTTATCCCAAAATCGGGATTATAGTAGCTTTGTCACATGCTTGAAGCATGGCCCAGGTAGACATTTACGGAATGTACACGACTGACAAGCCGCCAAACACGTCTGACAGATTGAATGTTTGCCGGTTAAGGTTAGCTAGCTAGTCAAATGGCTTGGTAGCCGAAGTTGCGAACTGTTTTAGCATAGGCTACTACTGGACTACCAAATATAGCAAGCTGATTACGCTTTCTGCCAACTAATTATTTGGTTAAGTAGGCTAAAGGAAATAGTAAAAATGACTCGGCTACCGAAAAACTTAAGAGGAGGATTATTTTATGGTCGTCTAGTGCAGCTGTAAATAGCACACGCCATAATTAAATCACCACGAAATGGGATGCTTGCATTTTCAGACTTAGCACAGGCGGACCGTAGCCGGCGCCGCAATGTCAAGGCCAAGAGACGCCACCGCCCACCCCAGTGACCATAGACTGTAGCCCCTACTATAGGTGAGTCCTCCGCAGTAATCCGGAAGTGACGCAAGCTGTACCTCATTGGTCCAGAACAAATATTGGCACTGTGCCCAAATGACGCAATAAATCATGAAATCGACCCATGGACAGTCATAAGACCAATAAAATACACCTATTATGACTATTTGTTCTTGTGAGAAAAAATTATTGACTTTGTATTTTGATCGCATTTGTACCGTAGACTTACATGGAAACCGGATATGAAAACACCTATACTGGAGCCATCCGTAGTGGCGCTAGTGAGCAACCAGGAACTACAACACCAGGAAATGAGCTTCAAAAACGAAGTCTGGTTTTGGCCGCTTGGGTGTGACCCACGCAGGGAGCGTCTTGGTGGAATAAAACAGAGTAGAGAAGGCACTGAGCAATCATGACCTCACCTGTTGTGTGGAAAACCCTCAGGGTGCTACGCAGTGGAAGGGCAACATTGCAAGCGGCTAAGTCTACCTGCCTGAATGTTCTAGATTGGTCTTCAGATAAACACCCACATTTTTTTTCTTGTGTGCTTTTTTTGGGTTTGACAAATGCCAACATGCTTTTGGTCTTTGTTAAAAAAAAAAGACTAAATAAAAAAACAACCTCAGTGCCAAGCCAGAAGATCATACATCATGCTTCCCATTTGGGAGTTTTTTTTCTCGTCGCCATTAGAGGGTTTTCTCCCCACTGGGAGTTTTTTTACCTTATGTACTTGCTGTTTGGGGGTTCAGGCCTGGTGTTTAAAGTGTCTTTGTGACAGTTCTCTGTATTGAATTGCATTTATTGAATAAAATAGGCAAAGGCAATCCAGCCTGTGGGTAAGTTTGTGCAGTTTTGAATATCAGCCTGAACTGGGCTGGAGGATGTAATTACATGCACCTTTAAATGTAGTTTAATGGGTAAGGAGCTGGTCTTGTAACCTTAAGTTCACAGGTTCAATTCCCAGGTAGGACACCATTGTTGTACCTTTGATCAAGGTACTTAACCAGCATTCCTTTAGTGTTGTTAGGATATTTTGCCTGTATTCGTGGAGTCAAATGCAGGACGATGAAGAACACGCTGACAAAGTTTCCTCAGAGGATTTGATGTTTAATTCAATGTGCAAGGGAGAGACAGACACAGCATATTCGGGCGCTGTGCTGAGAGAATCTCTGCCGATCATGCTGTGTGGTGTCTGGATATACAGTTTGCAGTCATACATATCAAAAGGTTGAGTTAAGTGGCTGGCTGGAGACAAAATGGTCTTGTCCCTTCCTGGGAACCCTCGCAGCCATTTAGCATAGGAATGTGACATCCTTGCCGCAGACACTAGAGGTGTTATACTGAGACACACAACTGAGGGGCTAGACACAGAGGCATGCAACTTGCTACAGACACAGTAATGGCAGAAACAGAAACACAATACACTACATATAATATATATATGTATACTAAATAAAACTGGGAACCTATCAGTGTATATATCCAGCTGTGTAAATGGATGCAATGTCAGTGTTATGTAAATGCTATGTAAGTCGCTCTGGATAAGGGCATCTGCTAAATGCCTGTAATGTAATGTAATACTTATTTTGCATGCTGCCAAGATCATAAAAAGTATACTCGTGAGTGGGGGTTTTCTATTTTTGGTTTGGGCTACAGAGGATGACGTTTACTCATTCTCCAGCGGTCATCCATTGTTATCATGTGTTTGCATTCACATTCCGTTTCAGATAGAGATTAAATTACGAAATGAATAGACTGCCTTGTGTTTGCATTTGCATTCTGTGTAGGATCAATTATAATTCATACATTTTTTCTTTCCTAAGTGGATCCACAAACATTATAATCATTGGAAACTTCAGTGTGGTTATTAATCCCAAAATTGACTGCTCAAGTATCTCAGGTAATTCAAGGAAATAAAATTCCATGGAAACAATAAAACAATATATGAATGATTTTGGCATCAGAGAATGAAAAACCCACCATCAAGAGAACATTCTTACATTTTCCTCCTGCCACCAATTCTTCTTTTCTAAAGAAGTCAGTAATTCACTCGTTCTGAAAAGTAAAATTCAACCAATCATAATCAGTGACCAGGTAGCCACCTCTCTTACATTAAACGTTGAATCCTCCATCAAACCCTCGGTTAGATGGCAGTTGAACACATAAATGCTTAAGGATCCTGATTTTGATAATATGATACTATAAGAGAAGGCATTTTTATTTGTCTTTATGGATAGGGCGCCAGTGTAGTATAATGGGTAAGGAGTTGGTCTTGCAACCTAAAGGTCACAGGTTTGATTACCCAGGTAGGACACTGTTGTGCCCTTGAGCAAGGTACTTAACCTGCATTGCTTCAGTATATACCCAGGGCTGCGTTTCCGAGTTTCGATGTACTTTAACGTTTTACGAAGGTTCTTAATGTATACCTTCTTAAGGGAAACCGCTTTTTTACGAGTGTTTCCCAGACTATACCTTAAGGCAACTCTTAAGGTACAACTTAAAGGTACATCGTAAGTTGGAGCTGGCCTTCAATGTGGTGCTGAAAAGTTTATCAATCGATGCCAAGCGAATCGATTGTCTCACTTGTAAAGGCTTGTGAATGACGTTTTAATATTACACGTGTTGTCATAATCATTTTACATCAATCTAATATTGCAGAAGAGGAAGCTATGCCTACTAGAGATTATCTGCTAATCTCTTTAAGAGTCCGTTAAGACGAGATCTTGTGATAGTTTCAATAAATACGTACATATAGGCTACAATGGATAAAATAAAAAGCGTCAATCGGGACATATAAGCCATAGTCTGGGACTTCGTGGAAGCCCAGGGGAAAGGATATAGGCTACATATGGGTGAATTATTTTGTTCTTATTGAAACAAAGGTCTAATGTTAATTTGTTTTTGTCACACAATATATAGGCAACTGTAGCAGCATATCACTGCACTGCACTGATTCCCGCGAACTTTTCTCTGCAATGCAAAAATGGTCGTAGATGAAAGGCAAAAGCGCGTCTGTGTAAATTGATCATGATGAATTATATACCGGGTGCCTTATGAATAGGTCTACCTGTTAAAGTGATTTGTTCATCCACCTTAATTTGCTGTTAGATAATTTTAAATTTAACCAAGAATATCATTATTGGGTTGTTTACCGAAAATCGTAAAACAACATGGTAAGAAAAATGTTCCGTAATGTTGATATTTACCCAGTGCTATTTTGTTTTACATAGGAGGTGTGAGCTAAAGGAAGGGGATGTAGATAATTTGGCTATGTTTGTCCATTATGAGCCACTGTACCTGTATGTGTGTTTATGGTTAGCCAATCAACGTGTTCTAGTTCGGTCATGCAAGTGGACTCACTCAACGTTGTTTTTTGCACACACAGATTTTATATTCTTAATAAACCGGCGGTTTGTTCCAAGTCAGTGTGATCATTGACTCACACACAAACGAACTAATTTATACAGGGTATGCAGTCAGAAAAACCATATCCTAAGTTAGCGCCACTACGTATAAATTTAAAAAAACTTTTTTTTTCTTTTCACAAATTGGATTATTATCATGGATAGGCCCTATACTTAATTACCATCATGATGGGGATAGACAGGTAAAACGACAACATTCTCACGACGTGCTATGCACAGACACGTTGATTGGATAACTAATTTTCGTAAAGTAAATATTAAACTAATTTTCGCATGCCGATGTGCTACTAGATGCGCACTGTAGTACAACTGTCGATTTGAAAAGCAAAATGTTGGCATAATAAGGCTGAAACGGCGGAACGCAGCGCTAAGGGACAGCTTACGAGTGCCCCAGACCACCCTTTTAAAGGTATACCTTAGTTAAGGAGACGCTGGGAAACAGCTCGAGAGCTAAAGGAAGAGCTTAAGGGATACCTTACGACGCACGTAGCGCTAAGGAGACTCTGGGAAACGCAGCCCAGATGTATAACTGGATGCAATGTACAATGCTATGTAAAATGTTGTGTAAGTCGCTCTGGATGAGAGCATCTAATACATTTCTGTAATGTAATGAGAGGAATGACTCTCCAGAAATCTCACCATTGCTACCATGGGAAACAAGCAAAGCAGCAATCAGAAGAAAAATCATATCATACTCATCACACAAGAAAAAACACAATATGAAACATATATTTGGAATGCAAGATTAAACAACTAACAGTTGAGCATTCTGACAATCCCAATGAACAAATACAGACTGAACTAATGAATCTTAAATTGGGAACAACAACTTAAATAGAACAATTTGACAATAGCAACAAACTAGCCATGGTTTTGGCAAATCAGACACAACTTAAAAAAACAAAAAAAAAGTTCCAGCTATGATTTCCAGGAAAACTGTCCACAACCCACATTATATAAATAACATCTTCTGAACATTTTACAGTAATTTATACCCCTCTGATCCTGAGCCAGATCTAGCATACATACAGTCATTGGTAAAACAACCTGGAACTACCCAAATTGTCCAAAGAGCAAGCAGGCCTTAGGCAAATCACTCACTTCGGATGTACACAACAGAGCTCTTAAACAAATGCCTAATCTCCTGAACCTGATGAACCTGATGGATTATCTGCTGAATTCTAACTTTTGGCATAGATTGTCACTGTTCAACTCCCTAATCCCTTTGCACATGAATGCAGCTGTCATATCACTCTTACTAAAACCAAATAAGGATTAATTAAAACTCTTTGAGCCCCTGATTTTGACATTTTTCCCTCCACAATCCTCTGTTTTTTTACAGATTAAACTGATTAACCTAATAGTTCACCCTTTGTGCATTTTAGCAAAAAGTAATAGTGATTTTCAAAAGCAAATCTGGTTTTATTGTTAGTAAATTTGACGTATTTGAGAATCACGCGTCTCCACTCCCTAACAAAAAAAAAAGAAAACGATCCCACATTCAAAGACGAGAGTTATTCAAAGTAGATTAAAAATAGTGTTTTATGGTGCCAATTTGTGTCATCCGGATTCAATGCGTCAAGCGCAACCTTCGAGCTACTGCCCTCTTTCTCTATTCAACACTGTCTTGAGATTTATAATTAACCCTAGCTGTCGAAACAGAAACAGCCACACCCTTCTTAATTCATTCTGACCAAACAGGTTTCATCAAAAAAAGACATGCATTTAATCATGCTTGTTGATAATTTAATGTAATTAATCTATCATAACATACCCAAACTAAGACAATAGTTGCATCACTAGATGGCAAAAAATATATACCATAATTTGATCAGTTTATTCAACACATTAGACAAATTTTGTTTTGGAGAGTTGTTTATTGAGTGGATCAGAAGTTTGCACGTTGTCTATGGTCTCTATCACGTAACTGGGATTACTTCATAGAGCTTCACACATCCCCGGGGAAGTAAACAAGTGTGCCCACACTCTCCTTTGTGATTTGTGATTTATATTGAAGCAACATGACAAAACAATAAATTCAAAGGAATTAATATCTTCATTTCACAACATAAAATCAGCCTCCATGTTGATGACATTGCTATATGCATAAGATCCTTGCACGCCCAAGCAGTGTTTGGCCTGAACAGCACCTTCTCCAAAATCATAAATTACACAAAAAACTGGAACAAATCTGCTGAACCTCCACTTTCTGAAGATTTCCAGGCTTCTGGAACACAAGATTTACCAATTTTACTTCACACTGGCGACATTCGGCGTCTAGGTGTCTCCCCGCTCCAACTTCTGGACACACATCTGCAAAAACACCTAGGCTACTCAATGGCCAACAGTGTTGGGCAGTCGTTTAAGTACATATAGCTAAACCAGTAGTTTAATAACGTTTAACAGCAGTTTTCTGGTATTTCAACTGCATTCAAATTTGTGTAGCAGTTGTAGTAGTTAATTACTTTTCAGTCAACCACACAATCTACCAAGTACTTTTGGCCCCAATTTTATTTTCAAATGCATTACATTACATTACATTACATTACATTACATTCATTTGGCAGATGCTTTTATCCAAAGCGACATACAAAAAAAGGGCATATCATGGTCGTAGACAACTGCTGAACACGGGTTCAATAAGGTACAATACTTATTTTGTACAGCTATTTCTAGCCGAGAACAATGAACACTATTCTGGCCTAACATCTGCAAAGCCAACTAGGCAGAAGAATAAGCTACAGTATTAGGACAAATACAAATTACCAAGAAGTGCAGGGATGGGGCAACATGTAACAAGTGACAGGAAAAAGGTTTTTTTTTTTTTTAAATTATTATAAAAGAGCGAAATATACAGCGTGGTGGTGGTTAGTCTAGGTATAGTCTGAAGAGATGAGTCTTCAGGCCACGGCGGAAGATGGGTAGTGAGGGGGAGGTTCGGAGAGGGACGGGGAGTTCGTTCCACCACTGGGGAGCTAGGGTGGCGAAGCTCTGTGATCCCTTTGGTCGGGTGGGAGGGGTTACAAGGCGCCCTGCTGCCGCAGAGCAGAGTGGTCGAGCAAGCACATAGAATTGAGTCATGTCCTGCAAGTAGATGGGGGCTGTCCTGTTGGCAGCAGTGTAGGCAAGGGTCAGGGCTTTGAACCGGATCCTGGCAGCGACCGGTAGCCAGTGAAGTGATCGCATGCCTTTGACAAAATATCATTTCTTTCTCTCCAATTGTGTTTGGTCAGAAGCATTCTACTCCACTATAGTTACCAACAATCAACTGCTAATTGCCACACATTGCTGGTTTTCCCAACTTAGCTGTATAGTACTTCTCCCCGTCTGCCAAAAGAAGGCACTGCTTATACATGTATCATGTCTGGGAACAACCATGGCCTAATTTATGCACATAATGTCGAAAATGCAAACCATCTCTACCACCACCACAACAAGCACTACTCTAAGAAACTATATACATTTGAGTATTAGTATATGCCTAATTTAAGAAAATTAAAAAAAAGTATTTAAGTGTTGTGAAAATGACATGTCGGCAAACTAGTAAAGTTGCACACACTGTTCACAGCAATAGATATTTAGGTAGATAGATAGATGGTGGATAGATATTTGTTTATTTTTAAAAGATACTTTATTAAGTATTCCTCCTTTCAACCAATCATAACTCAAGATTCAAAAACTCAATGACGAAGTATTTCAAAGAATCAACAGAAAGAACAAAAAAGTAAATCTAACACTCCATTTTAAAATTCACATCCCTCACCAGCTCATTTGCAATTCTCCCCCAGTTAGTAGACACACAACACCCCTGATACCCCCACACAGTATCAAACATCTCCAGTCGCTGTATCTGCTTATAGGCACCCAGCACCTTGCATGGCTGCCTCGCCATTGGTGTGTGTGTGTGTGTGTAAATGGGTTGAATGAGACACATTCATTGCAAAGCGCTTTGTACAGTTGTAGCTGGAAAATGCACTGTATAAATGCAGGCCATTTGCCATGCTTATAATACATATATTCCAGTTTTTTGCCCTGTAGAACTAACTATAACTTTAGAACAACTATTGTTGTTTTAAAAACATTAAAACAACATCAGCCTACATTCCTTGCATCACAAGCGGCTTTGCCGTTCTTCAAAATAGCCAGTTTTACTGTCCGGTCAGAAAGTCTGCAAGCGTGAACGCGTGCTTTCTTGCTGTGGAGTAGAAACACGGTTTCAGAAAACACGCAGGATAAAACATGTATTAACCATTTTCTGCAGAATGTTGAAGAGAGGTTTCAACCTGTGACGAAAAGAAAGGAATGAAGCACGGTTTCTTTCTAGAAACAAAAACAAGGTGATTATGTCGTTACGGTTGTTGCCGCTGCACTGTGCAGACATCTCCACAGCCGGACCCCAGCCCTTTTCTTATAGGCTGTTTATAAAGGACCCTCCTGATCTTATACGTTCAGCGTCCGTGTCCAGGGGCTGACATAGCTCAGGACGTAAGAACGGTTGTCCGGCAGTGGGAGGGTTGCAGCTTCGATTCACGCCCTGGTCGTGTCGAAGTGTCCCTGAGCAAGACACCAAACCCCTAACTGCTCTGATGAGTGAGAGGCATCAATTGCAAAGCGCTTGGGATAAAAGCGCTATATAAATGCAGTCCATTTACCATTTACCATATCAGGCAGATCATTAAGAGCTCTGTAGTGTGTAACTTTCAAAAAGAGCAGGTAGATCTCCGAAGTGTCAAAAACAATTGTTTTCATAGTGTAAAACTGTAAAATATTCCCTAGAATATTGGTAATATCAGGCTCGGCATTCAGCTCAAAAACAAAAGCAACTTTACATATACAAATTACTTCTGAAACCAAGAAGTAGTGAAAAGCAATCATCGGTCCGCACTTCAGTTCCCGTCGTTTCATCTTTACGTATCTTCCTGGCTGTCTTTCCGAGTTACGTTCCTTTAAATCAGTACTGAGCTTGGGCACGAGGCTAGGTAAAACATGAGCACTTCTGTCCGGACAAGCGACGTATACGCTGCAGTTTCCCCATTCTCTAAATTCGTACCATTTTGGATAGGCTATAAAATATATTTTTATGTATTTTAATCTCGGTATTTTTAGTAGGCTAATTCGAGTAATGAAAAGTCTGCACATTTCCTTAAATAGTAACACTATTGACAATTGCATGATTTCTTGTCAATAATTTTTAAACATTTATTTGAATTAAACATTCTATTGCTGTATCATTTTATTAAATTTATTTCCTGTATATTGAAATGTAATATTTCTAACAGTTGAATATGTATAAATCAAGGTTGATCATTTATTAAAACCGGTTGTCAAAAACACTCGGGTATATGCACCACCATCTTGTCGGGGAAGTGAGGATTATATGAAATATGTTTAATTTTTGAATCCAGCGGTTTTAACCAGGTAACACCCTCATTTGAGGTCCGGCACTCTGAATACCGAACACAAGGTCATCAACAGTCAAAACCGCTCACGGGAAAAAATGTAGTCGATTTAATTTGATTATTTTCAAAGATACCAATTATTAATGAAATCACCGAATTTTATGACTGGCAGTGCAACCTGTTCGATCAACCTGTATCAAATGTACAACTCGAAACTAGATTAAAATTAAGAAATTTAAGTTACAACAGAAATTCACATCTGATCTGAAGATCATGTTCAACTAGGCCTACCAAACCACAGCTTTCTCCCAGAATAGCGAGCAATAGCCAGCAAAATGTCTACCGTGACAGATGATACTGGCTGACGTTAAGTCCCCCAAGAACTGCTGTCTTCCTCCTTAGGCTGACTAAACTAGCTAAAGAAAAGTCTGCATTTTTAAGTGGTTCTGCAAGGGAGGGGGCATGGTCGAGAGAGGGGGGGACAACGTCGTTGTGTTGATTTGGTGAGATTCAAAGTATGGGGTGTGGTTGCAGACAGGGTCTGTCTTATCTGAAAAATAATAAATTTGCATATTAAAATTGCCTTGTGTTTTTGGAAGCAGGGCTAAGCCCTATGATTATTAAAAGATTCATTGTCTTACAGTCTTTCCAAAGAGACTAAACATGAATATATTAGTAGTATTAGAGGTAAACCAACTCAGCTTTTGAATATCTCTTTAAAAAACAAAATAATATTTACTGCTGTTTTACATTACATACTACCTTACAGTAATGTCAAATACATTATTATTTTCTAACAAAGAGGTGAAATCTGTGGACACACAATCGCCAAAAACAGCCAGTTGTACTCTCTATCTACAGGTAAACTATTTTCAGTGTAATTTTTTTTTGTTTAATTATTTTTCGCTTTTAACTGGAATGCCCCGAAAATGTAGATTCCAATGATCAGGCCTCAACAATCCTTATCTATACAGACATTAAGATTTTCACTTAGTGATTTAAATGGAATTGCATCCAAATTTCAGATCTTTATTACAATAAAGTAATAAAACTTTCAAGGGAAAAAATTATAAGGCACTGTATACATTTGGAGATGTGATTGTGGTGTGATCCTAATTGCCCCAAAAGCATTCCTTTGGCGTTTGCAAAATGGGTGGGGGTTGTTGTGACAGAGAGAACACAGGTAACATTCCTGTGGGCTCACAGAGCGAGTTTCTCCCCTGTTTCTCAAAGGTGAATATCTAAAAACAAAGAGAGATAACCACTGAGGATATGATTTGGGAGGAACAACATTAAGCGTTATGCTCAAGGACGGCCCCCTCGTCCTCAAGTTATGCCCCGAGTGTATTCACTGTAAACGAAAAACACGCTTGGTTACTCGTGCATCCACGTCAGGCACGTACCACAGTTATGTCTCTTTTAAAGTTAATGAGTTCCAGCTGCTTGTTGAAATTCCTATTTGCCGTTTCTTCACTTGCAGTGTTTGCTTTGTTTTACTTGAGAACATTTAATTGTCCATTACCATTACAACCTCTTCAAAGGTAGGATTGGCTTTATGTTTTTAATCCCTTTATTACTCTAGATACTTTAACCTCTCCAGGTGCAGTCGTGGTGCCAATAGGAAGAATCCTAGAGAGCGTGCAATGAGCTAAATAAATATTTGAAATATTTGCATGCTCTTTTGTAATCTGTTTTGCATTTATTTCAGTACATGTCGTTTTTGCTTGAATGTACCTTTGAGAAGAACATAATGTGGATAAGATCATTAAATAATTCTGAAATATATGTCAAAGTGTCAAAATCCTGAGTAAACTTTGGACAACAGATTTTGCCACAGAGCTGTCAAGGCAAAGAAAAAAACAACAACAAAAAACAAAAACATTAATTTCTTAAATTAATTTATAGATCTTGTACATAGCAATGGGAAATGATTAATATAACATAACAGGTATATGTGCTTGAAAAAAAAACAGTGGGCAATTGCTGCTAGGAATAATTACAAGTAAAATGCATTCCATTAAAAAGCATTAATATTTAATGCAGTGTCCATTTATTTACTGTAGTCCATCATGGAAAGAAAGATGATGCTAATGTCAGAAACAGAGCATGCTCAAATTGCATTTTCACCACAATAGTGAAACAGGATGTGCTTCCATTTTCACATCTTTAAATTTTGTTTTGGTACAATAGGTTGCAGCCTACTTTGTTAGGAATTTTACTTGTGGTCAGACATGTAATTCACCATTTGGCCATTCTCATCCATAGAAAGCTTCAAAGTGCTCAGCCAGCATAGCCTGGAGATAAGACAAAGCAGGAACTGGGGGGTTACTATCTGAGGTGTGAATGTGTGTGTCTGCAAGAACTTGCATTTTGGCAACCAGTAAGGCTGTCACGTCAGTTCTGTCAACTGGAATAATTAATGATCACCATTTAAAAAAAAATAAAAACTACTTCATGGTTTGCAGCTTTTACTTTAAGCTGTAATTTAAAACTGTAATGACTGAATCAGTGAGAAAGTGATTTAATTTTGGCTGAAAATACTTCAGACTCTTTTTAAGTGATTTACATATTGTGGATGACTGGCAGCATAGAAAATAGAAACCATCTTTCCCATGCAAAGGCTGAAAGGCTTTGACTTTGTCGTACTGTTCATGTGAGTAAGCCCTTCTGAATGATCTAACACTGGAGGCTATGGAGGCAGTACTATTCACAGTCAGCCCTTGGATGCCAGTGTATCTATAAATTAATACACAATGGCTCAGTGAATTAGTTCCGTGTATTCCATGTTTTCGAATAAATATTTGTAATGAACGTTTTCAACAGAAACTGGACAATTTGTCCCCAACTGATTTATTTGACTGTGAGTTGCTTCTAAACTTGACCTCAAAGTTGCATCCTACAACATTTGGTATAAAGTAGCTTCAATGTAGCAAGCAGTGTTTCCCAGGTAGCTTGTAGCTTGGCTAGGACAGATTTAGACTTAACTGGGGCGATGTCTGCTGTAGAGTAACTGGTAGGACGTGATGGTATACAAATATCCTGCCCCAAACTGGTTCCTTTTCGAAACCATTTTCAACTGCTTCACATACGAAGACACATACCTGTAAACGTTTTATTGCATCTTCAGAGACTCTGGCGATCCTTATATCATGTCAAGCAACTCTTTACTTTACTTAATGACTGAATGATGTTCTAGCACAACTTCACAACTCAACCAAGGTGCCTGAAAAAGAAAGGACAAAAGAATAATTCAAAGATTTCTTGGGGAGCGGCATAATTTAAAAATGTATTTATTTAAAAAAAAACCTTTAAAACACTTTATAACCTGTCTGATAGAAAAGTGACCCTCATTGAAAAGTTACTCCATGGGCCAATTTTCTATCACAGAAATGTCCCCACTGAGAAAAAGTATTTATTCAATTTCATCACCTACAATGGTTTAATATGCATAAATATTTATTCTAAATTAGGCATACAAATACAATACATATAAAATTACTAGCAAATGTATATTTATTGCATATCCCAATATATAAACTTGAACTCGGTCATAAAAAACTAATTTACAATAAGTAACTTTTTTCTAATACTCTTAAATACAGCTTGACTGTGACATTCGAAGTTGCTGAGATAAATGTTTCCTTTTGCTTAGTGGTTTCTTTTTGTTTGGAAATTTTCATGGTCATAAATCCAAAGAATAGTTCACATTTTATAATTCATTTGGCTGAAGAGGGTATGGGTCATTTCTCCATAAAAAGAAAAGGGGGGGGGGGGGGGTCAGTTTCCCATGAATTCAGATTCTGTATGATACCAGCAAAACAAATGAAAAGTAAGGAGACAGGCAATGATAGACATTACGATGGTACATAGATAAGCAGGTATCTCTGAATCTATCAGTATTTCAAACAATAACCATTGGTACACTGCAAGCACCGTGACTGCTCCCTCCTCTCAGACCTGCTGTACCTGTTTGGCCTTCTTTAACCCGTTAGCGCACCTGCCAAATCTGGCTAATCCTCGCCCATTTAGGGGGTACCCTATTAACAGCTTTATAACTGCAGATACGAACATCACAGAGACTTGAAATATGGCTTAAATGAAGCAAGACATTTTTACCATTTACAATACTAACTTAGATTAGTTTATATTGATAATTTTGAAAGCCATAAAGTGCCACAAATGCAACTGTCTAGGCAGAAAATCTAAAATTAATTTGCTCTTTTTTAGTTTCCAATGAAATACTGAGAGATTGCAAATATACAGCAGGTTAAACTACACATGTCCTGGATCAGAAACTTGTGGACCACAAGTTCATAAAATCTAAGGGTGGATATGTTATGTTATGAAGCAAAAACTAAGCAGTGCACCCAGCATCTCCAAATGTATCCAAAATGTATAAATTATGATTTGCTGTAAATCACAACATATTCACATATTTCACAACAAATCAACTGTTTTGACTCAAGAAACTCACTGTTGCATCATTTTCAAGTGGGAATTACAAGCTTCCTGTCAGTACAATGGTCTACAATATCTAGGGGTCCAGAAACATATCCAAAATCTCTCCATAAATGAATGAATTGCTTTTTGTCCATTATAAAGCATACAAATGAGTCCCTTATGAAGGTTTAAGATGAAACATTGATATCAGATTTAAAAAATAATGCAAAAACATTGTCACACAATGCGGTACAGTACCTAAATGTGTAATAATTAACTCGTGTGTATTTATATACTCTGTACTCTCCTATGTTTTCTTGTATGGGGGTGGGGCGACATGAAAGGAATTTTCAACCGTCCACCTCATTTTGACAATGTTCCAACTCTCACGTCATCACTGTTGCATGCATCACAAAAACTATTAAACTACCAATGAACACTTACATTACAGTGTGAAATATCCTCATTATAAAATACCACTAACCTATTTAAAGACACTTAATTTAAAAAATAACATATATAACCAAAATATTTTGAGAAGTAATATTTACACAGCGATGATGAAATCTTATCTGTGTTCAGTAGATAGAGACAGAGACAATAAATCAATGATACAGTTCGCTCCGCTTTTGTCTTACTCCAGAAAACGATGTCAGCCATTTCTATCAACAAACATATGGCTTAGCTATGTGCAGAAGTCCTCAATAATAATACTATTTTCTAAGAATTTCCGAACAAGACCAGGTCAAAACCTATTATATGGCTGGACCGGCCGACCAATGGTGTAACTTCATCACTCAGTCACTCAGTCACAGACATTCGCGTTTGTAGGGCTGGCCCCACTGTTGCGGTCCAGCCAAAAATCATTGATAATGTTTCGTCAGGTTCAGTGTGTTTTACTGCTACCACAGAGTGAATGCCTAAGTGAATGCGATGATGAGAAAACCTTTGGTCAAAAGCAAAATTAGACATGTTATACATCATTAGAAAGCTTATACTCTCACCTACTGAATAAATAAATTGTCAATCAAGCTAGACTGTAGTAAAAAGGGCGACAATGCCGTAAACAATGCGTGGTATTATGCACAGCTATTTTGGAAGGTACCCAGGTGTCACAAATACACGTATATTTCACAAACAGATTGTCCAAGATGATATATGACCACTCATTATCAAAAGGGACATCTCTACGCGTAAAACCAATGGTTGTATATTTATTCATTTTATTTAGTCCCAGATATTGACTGTAGAATGACATGGTATAATTTTTGAAAACTTTGTCATGTTTATTTCATTATTCAGTGAGCAACGTTTTCACTGCTGTATTGGCATATCTTAGGGCTATTGATTAGTTTATCTTGTTGCTATGACAGAATACAATTTTTGAGTGGTGAAACAATATTTTTATGAATGCCCAGAGAGACAATATTGTCCATTATGTCATGGGTGGGGGGTGTAGTTACAGATGAGACTGCAGGGAGGAGGTGCTTGGTAAATGAACGACCAGAGCGACAATGGTGGCGCTGCGAAACTCCGTTTTCTGCATAGTTGTCATGTATCATCTACTAATGAAACTAAAACAAAGTGTTTCTGTTTTGAACTCATACTTTGGTTGCAGGAGCAATGAATGTCTGAGTTGGACAATCTTGGCATGCTGAGCACTAGGGGCTTTGCGCTAAGAGGTTAATGCTAATCATTAACAGCAATGTGAGGTACTGCAATATCTGAAAGCTGTAGTAAAGGACATATTTACTGACCTATGGCATTCTTTTTGCAATATCTTACAAAAATATTTTATTTAAAAATATATTTTCAGCATTGTAAATTTCCATAAGGGGAGGGGTGAATGCGCTGAAAATCCATCTCTGCTGCCCTTAGGAAATGTTCAGTGTATACAAACGTGAATGGCTGAAGGGAGGCCAGAGGGAGGACAGAGTCAGGCTGGTGCAGATGTTGTGTCTCTGAAGCTGTTCAGTTATATTCAGTCATGTTCTGATGCATGTTTTGCTTGTGCAGGATCTACGACCCTATGTCGCCCAATACCAGCTATCAGCCAAAGTCGTGTTCCTGTCCAGCAGGATCTGCAAATTTACGCGACTACGTGAACAAGGATAACTTCAGTGACATCGTTAGGCGGAGAGCTGAAGAGTACGAAAAGTATCAGACAAGGTGAGTGCGATTTCACACAGTTGTTTAGCCAATCAGATAACAAACTGGAAGAACACAAGACACGCAGCAGAGACAAATGCAAACACAAAGCTCAAGACAAGGGTGATACACACACACACACACCATGTCATACAACATTGCAACATACAGGTGTTAGGCAACTCAATCTCCTGATAAAAGATGGCTTTGTGAGTAGCAGTCTAGTGCCAAATCTAGTGTTTCCCACAGCACTGTATAGGCAAATCGCTGTGTCATGATGTTTTTTCACCCACACCTTGTTTCTAAGAAATACTGACAGAAGAAACCAAACAATAATCTGAACAATAAAAGCTTGTTTTTCTTGTTTGTTTTTGGCTGGACCGCAACAGCGGGGCCAGCCCTACAAACACGAATGTCTGTGACTGAGTGAGTGACTGATTGATGAAGTTACACCATTGGTCAGCCGGATCACGTGTGTTAGGTCCAGCCATATACTAGGTTTTAACCTGGTCTTTTTCCGTAGTCACCCATCATCGGAACATTGACAAAAACACAGCAACGTTATTTGGCATTTCTACTGCCAGTTTATTGAAGATTCAGTTGTGATTAGCTGGTTCATATGAAAATGTCTGATTGTGTGTGTGCGTATGTGTGTGTGTGAGTGAGTGAGTGAATGAGAGAGAGAGAAAAAGAATCATTTGTTGTTGGAAGGTGTTAATGAAAATTGTTCTTTGTTGTCCATATAATAAAAATTCCCTTTATTATGGTGGAACTCTATGGAACGCAAAGTAAACTCAAAATGTTGACTAAAATGTAAATTCATTTAAGGATGATTTTTCTCTTACAGAAAAAAGTCAATTCTAAACCAACTTCTGTTAGCGCCAGCTAACTCCCCTCTGCAATATCCAATCCAAGGATTCATTGTGAGTCCTCTTCAGAAGAGCCTCATTCCAGGTACTGTGACCTAATCATTAATTCTGAGGATTAGCAACAGATAAACCATGGCTGATTATTAAAAATGTGTTCAATACTGAAGCACAGCTGGCATACAGAGTGCAGGATTAGAAAGTAAAGGAGACTTTCACTCAAAGCTAATTTATAAAATGTTTTTGCTTCTGATATAAAACAATCATGCTATATTTGGTACAGCAAGTCAGGCAGGAGGAACGATTTTGGTTGAGAGTACAGCACATCAGTCAGTAGTCAATTTTTCAGGTTGATATGTGACCAGGTACCTGTCCATCAGAGGAAAAGCGGCAGAGAACCTGTTGCGTGTCACTGGCATAATAATGGTACAAAAAGCTCTGGGCAGAGATGGCAGGCCTAAGAGACTTTATGTTCAGGAAAAAGAGGGGAAGACCCAGGACAGGACCCTGGGGGACTCCTGTAGAGAGACAATAAAGTCTTTCGGCCACAGAATGACAATTGAGGTTTAGTCGAGACATTTCTTCAGCTGCATCAAAGGCTGCAACGTAGTCAATGAGGTGGTCGAAGGCTGTAGAGTAGTCAATGAGGAGGTCATAGGCTGCGGAGTAATCAATGAGGAGGTCAAAGGCTGCGGAGTAGTTAATGAGGAGGTCATAGGCTGCGGAGTAGTCAATGAGGAGGTCAAAGGCTGCAGAGTAGTCAATGAGGAGGTTATGGGCTGCAGAGTAGTCAATGAGGAGGTCAAAGGCCACAGAGTAGTCAAAGAGGAGGTCATAGGCTACAGAGTAGTCAATGAAGAGGTCAAAGGCTGCAGAGTAGTCAAAGAGGAGGTCATAGGCTACAGAGTAGTCAATGAAGAGGTCAAAGGCTGCAGAGTAGTCAATGAGGAGGTCAAAGGCCACAGAGTAGTCAATGAGGAGGTCAAAGGCTGCGGAGTAGTCAAAGAGGAGGTCAGTAGAGGCCACCTTGAGAGAGCTGCCAGCCCAAAGTCATACTGTCCAGCAGGTTCCTGTAAAGGAGAAAGTCAGACATGCTCAAGGGTTTTAGCATGAAAAGGGCAAGAGGAGGGTAGAGTTATAACCCTGCATGCAGAGGGATAAAAAGTAGCAAGGTGGGTGCGGGAGAAGGTCATATCTAGTGCACAGGGATGAGTTTACCACAGAGGACACTAAGAGGACTTTCAGTGTACTACGTTAAGATACTTATATTGCAAATGTAAATTTGTAATGGCATGCCTAGATACCAAAAATGAATTAGTACTACACAGGGGATTGACACCGTTTGGCACAAATTGGCAAGATTTAGTGAAATAATTACAGTTTTGTTCTGAATTGTACTGTGTTCCAGGTTTAGGTGTGCATGGTGTACAAAAACAAAACTACCAGGTTAGTGGAAATAACTGACTTCGCTCAGCCCAATTTTTGGTGAAATCTGGTGGAGGGATGGCTAACATTATTTCTGCCATTTTCTTTTGAGCATATGCATTCCATGTCATGTATCAAATGACAAAATATGTTTATTGTGGATTTCATGATTATAAATTTAAATAAAATATGAGACAATGCAGTGGCTTTTGTTGGAGCTAAATTTGGCAAACTAAAATATCAAAACACCTTTCTGCCAGACGTACAACCATGAATGACTCAACACATACAATGACTGGAATGCATTAAATGTGTAAGTAAATACTTGTCAATTCCAATGAATACTACCACCATCGCTGTCTCTGGATTGGGATCTGATGCTGTCAGTCATATGCTAGGAATGACGTAGTCTTCCCTTAACAGACATAACTTCAAAGACTTCAGAGAAACCCTTTGAGGGCTGTGACGACTGAGAGCTTTCCTGATCACTGAGTCAGAGTGGGCTTGTCATCAAATATTTCGACCTCGGTGTTAAATTAATAAATAAAACAGCTGTCTTGTAAAAAGAGACTTTTCAACCCACCCTCCCATTATATCTCTCTTGCTGCCTTTCCGCACATCAACATCAACTCACTAGAATCAATGTTTCTGTGATGCCTCCTGATAGCTACTGGTTATCATTAAGTGCACTTACCATAATGTCATCCATCATGAGATAAATTTATCCCTAGCTAAGGAGGCTGAAGAGAGAGAGGCTGGGTACTGGAAGGATAAAACAACATCTTTGATCGGTGATCATGAATTCCTCAAGCAGGATATTTCTCTTTTAAGGGATGGTCAGAGCATGTGAGCGTGAAGCGGAGTGTGAGAGTAGAGGGGATGTAATTTGACTGGAGTGCGGTGCAGGGTTTCAAAACGATGGAGTGTCCATCTTTTCTCTCCACTCCGGCTTTGGTCCAGTATGGCTCGCTCACAGGCTTTGAAGCTAGCTAGCTAGCTAGCCAGCTAATTCGCTAAATGTCTATTTGTAACCTAGTCTATTTGGTTTTATTGAAGCATTACATTTAAGAATTTAGTGGTGGTTTACACAGAAAAAAAGAACTAAAGCACATGGAAAAACAATACACTGAATTCTATAAATGCTGACGTTTTCTGAGGTCTTTTTTTAAAGATTATAATGGGCGATGACCCAGACTTTTATCACAACAAAATTATTTCCGATTGTTTTCTTTGAACCAATTTTCTTTTGGTGTATAACGTTTGTGTTGTTCATTAATCATAATGTTTACGCAGCATTGGTAGTTGGTAGCATTGTGAGATTCAAAGAGAAGGCACTTTATTTGAATGAAAAATCAAAAACAATTCACACGCACATATGCTGTTAGATGTTGTGTACACTGAAAAAATGCACCTGTTTGTTTTCCTTTTTTATGGCCGTTCCCATATAATAGACTATTTTCTGTGAAAAATATTTTTTAAAACACACATCCGTTAAATGTATTGATTGGTTCTTCTATAAAAACACACAATGCCTACATACTGCATATAGGGCTGCTTGTGTTTCCTTTTTTCCTTTCTTTTTTTTTTGTTTGATTCACATAAAACAAGCATTGCATTTATAAAAAGCTATTTGTTTACTAGACAATAAGAAAACTGTGTTCCTCAAAAGAATTATGGTTGTGCTATAGATCTTTCTGTTTCCTTATGTTATTTCCCAATTCCATCCACAGTACAATAACACAAAAGAAGAATTCAAAGAAATGCATACAGAACAAACTTTAAAAAGACGATATAGTACTGAAAGTTAAAGCAGGTGAAACAAAGAATTAAGGTCAGTCATGCAATGGTTGAAATTTACCCTGGTTGAACAGAAACCACAAAGGTTTCGAGGAGGAGTCACACACAGTACATATTTGTTTTGGATTCAAATACTTTTCTATGCTTTACTGATCTTGTCTGGTGTATTGGAACCAATGAAATACTCTCAAAAAGTGCAAACCCTGCCTTCTGGTCATATTGGCAGGCTCAATTTCACCAGGCAAGATCAATAGAGCACAGAAATGTATTTGAATAAAAAACAAATTATTTGGTATTTGACCAAGGTCTGTTACAGACAACCTTTCAACGCCTAGGCAAGCAGAAACAAAGTCCAACCATGGACAACAAAGCAAGCCTTAAAGGATTAACATCCAAAAAGCCAAAAAGCTAGCCTAACATGGCTAGTAAAGTCTAAATTATTGATGAGCAATTTTAGTCCTTAAACGGCATGCAGACAAATAAAGTCCAAATCGTAGAGTGGACAAAGCAAGCCTTCAATGGAAAGGAAATAAAAATCCAGCACAGGGATGAAACAAAGCAAAAGCCAAGCAAAGTCCAGATTTTGGATGGGACAAAGAGAGCCTTTAATGGCAAGCAAATACGAGTGCACACATGAAACCACCTTAGGAATGTACTCAACCCTTGGGGGAAATCTTAATCAACCACTAGAATCTTTGCTAAACACCTTGATTAGTAGAATCAGGTGTGTGCACCCACACTGGCCCTTTCTGGGGACTGGGGGACCCCAGCTCGTTTAACAGCTTGTTAAAATTCTGGTATTGCAGTTGAGGTTGGAATGAAAACCATCACACACAGTGGTCCCCCAGGGCCGAGTGTGAGTGGAGGTTCACCAAGCCTGGGAGCTACGGTGAATCCTTTGCCAAAGTTTTCCCCACCCTACAGACCAGTCGCCCCTCAGACTAGTCGCCCATACAACTATTTATCAGTTTCAATCACCAACACCTGCTCAAAAGGCACACTGCTTGCATTCTTTTATATAGTCTGGTCCTTAGCTTAAGAAATTGCAATTTATTTGATGCAATATTTCGGCAGGCATAGATTTTGCCAGTTTGAATTAATTACTTATGGACAGTGCTTTGTATGTGTGAGTAACTTGGCTGTTTTGTTAGCTGAAAACGTGTTTTCCATCATATTTTATGAATGAGGCCCCTGGTGCACTAAATCAAACCAACTAAAATTGTTAAAATTGTAAAAGACAACAACCTGCAAAAGAACTGAACTACTTTGTTACAGTATGGATGCAGAACACTTTACCAAATTGAGGATCAGAAGACTTATGGTTATTAACTTGAGGAAAAGCCACTTGCCACAAAAGTCACTTGTTTTGTTTAACTGTGGGCTCCTGACTGTATGTGCAGGTGACACTGAGTGTAAGCAGTGGTGTCCTGGCAGTGGAAAATCTTCAGGAAAAGGACCAAGTGAAGGGACAGGATGAGAAGGTTCTCTCCATTTCTACCTCCAGCCTGCAGTCTCTCAATGACCTGCTGGGTCGGGTCTCCTACAGAAGCACTGTGTACAGCATCAAGTCTGGAGACCTGGGTAAGCCCCTCCCCTGAGCTCTGTTCCACTTCTCTCTCTCATCAGTCTAAAGGGTTTGTAATGAGCTCTGAAATCACATGTTTACTTTACCCAACAGTTTGAATCAGAGCTGGGTAGAGTAATCAAAAACTGGGCCAGAGGATAAATATTATTGATTTAAGTGGATAGTATACTATGAAATTAATATTAATTAACTGCCATGAAAAGCAGCAGTTTAGCCCCTGAACCTATTTTATTCTAATTATTCCATATTCATTTTATATTGTAAAATATGTTCTATTTATAATCAGATGTTGTCGTGGTGAAATGTTTCTTGCAACCAGTAGCAAAACTATGGTACAGTCAAAATAAACAATTTGTATTGTATTAAATCGCACCACATTGCACCAAAACAGGCCTGAATCGTGTCATGTCTAATTGTTAGCTATTAAAATGCATCTTGGATGCATCAGATCATTGATTGCTTATTGAAATACATATAGAGTTGGCTGCAGAAGCAGAGACACACACCCCTAATAGATATGGTCAGACAAACTGTATATGTGTGATTGGCATATAACATGCCAATATAACATTCTTAAATGATCTCATTTTCATTTCACAGTAAATGTTCCAATAAGCTAAAGGGGTTAAGCAGTCACATGAATCTTCAGAAGCTCAGGAAAGAGGAATTTTCAAACATTTCTAAACTTAAAAAAAAAAAAAAAAACTATACACAGTGATTACCTAGCAAGCAGTACAATGTATTAAGTTAAAGGTGGCTAGGCATAGAATTCAGTGAATGAACTAATTAAGGAACTGACCATTGTTGAGCTACAGCTAAAGACATGAACATCATAACCTTCAACCAATACACCATCGTGTGAGGTTACCGTTTCATATGTCCATTTGTTTTGATTCTTCATCAGTACACTTCACCTTTGAGCAGTACAAGACCATCTTCCCGGTTGTGATCCGACAGCCTACAGTACCGGTTCTGTACGACCTTGGAGAGGGTGAGTCACCATACCTGCCTGTATTCATTCCTGAACTTAGACCTTTCCAAACACTTCTCGCAAAGAATATGCAAGCAATTTCCAGCAATGTATTGTCCATAATGTCAGACATGCCATTGTGTGCAACGCAAACATGAAGGATTTCTTGTAAGGCATTACAAAGTGATTGTGTGATAGTGCTATGATTGTTGCTACTGCAAGGGAATGCAGTAAGGCAAAACTAGAATGCTTACTTCATCCCACTTGGAATTTTGTAACCTCTCTTGCTGGACTTTTGTGGGTTCTGACTATGACTTGACACATTTGTCCTCTGTTCTGTTTTTCCATAAAGCATCTTTGTGACAGTTCCCTGTAGAAAGTGCTATACAAATACAACTGAATTGAATTTACGGGTTTTCTCTTTTTTAAAGAACATATTAAACAATATCCTTCTCAGAGCCACACAACACCTGGGCGTGGCACCGGTAATACAGGCTCACATTTCAAGACTCAGATTTCAATGTCAAAAGCTGTGTTTAATTTACTTAATCCCTGACCAATGTTTAGATGACTCAGCTGTAGGGAAACTTATTTTATTTTGATTGCGCTCCTTCAGCCATTTCAAATCTTTGTGCGATGTCCTCTCTTCATTAGCTGTGAAGAGCAGCATGTAGCACTGAACACTCAACACTGAACACAGCATGTAACACCCAACACTCAACATATCTTGCAGCACAGAGCACTCAACACTGAACACAGCATGTAAAACTGAACACTCAACACTGAACACAGCATGTAGCACTGAACGTGTCGCAGTGTGAATGTTTTACTCCAAATAATATGACTTCAGAGAATGTACACATTAATTTTATCATTTCAGATGTCAACTCCCAAGTAACGGTGACAACTAAGGCCTTCCTGAGGTACCCTGAAGTGAACCGTCTTGTCAAAAGCATTAGACAGTTTTACAAAGACATCAAAATCATCATTGCGGACGACAGCTTTGAGCAACAGAAAGTGGATGGAGACAACATTGAGCAGTACTTTATGCCACCCGCACAGGTACAGCTTGTCTGTTTTCTCAAATTATTTGAACTGCATTTCCTCTAGTCACGCAACTTCTTCCAACTGTCTATATTTAGTTCGCGTTCCATTCAAGCTTGTCAGTCTAGCTTGTATGTTTATGAATTTATACATATCAGTCCTGTATATCAGCCACACCTCATCCTTCATCTCTGACAAAAATATTACATTACATTACATTACAGGCATTTAGCAGACGCTCTTATCCAGAGCGACGTACAACAAGTGCATTGGTTCATGATGTAGAGGTGCAAAAGAAACACTAGAGTGAAGTAAGGATCGTAGTGCCAGAAGTGATCGATCAGGACTCCAACCCTGTAGAGTAAGCTGTTCAGCAAGCAAGAATCCTACCAAGTACAAACTAGCACTGGAATCACATCTAATCACACTTAATCAGACAAAAACAATCCTGCCAGATACACTAACAATCATATTATCCTAACTAGGTACAGTGAGCTAAACTATAGGCTAGGGAGGGGTGGGGAGAGGGGCAGCCTGAAGAGATGAGTCTTCAGTCTGCGTTTGAAGGTGGTGAGATTCTCTGCTGTTCTGACCGCCACGGGGAGGTCATTCCACCAGCGAGGGGCCAGGACAGACAGCAGACGGGAGCGGGAAGTACAGACGTGAAGAGGGGGAGGTATAGTCCAACTAGAAGTGTGCACTCAGTAGAGTGCAGATCTCCGCCAGGCATTCCAAACGGAAGCAGTTGTTGATCACGCATGATCTATAAACCATAATAAAAATGCAAATAACAGTCCAATATATTGGCCGTTAGATGTATTAGTTTGGCTATACTAACAGCCAAGATTCACAATGGATTCATATTTCTGAGTTTCTACTCTACCAGGGGATAATGAATGCATTAATGAATTAAGCATTGCTTTTATATAGCACACTCAAAGTGCTTTACAGTGATGAGTGGGAACTCACCTCACCCACTACCAACGTGTTCCATCCACCTGGGTGACGCACGGAAGCCATTTTGTGCCAGAATGCTCACCACACATTAGCTAAGGTGGAGAGGGAGATACTTTTTTTTTTTTGCCAATTAAATCAGGGGATGATTAGGTGACAAGTTTGAGAGAGCCAGGTTGGGAATTTAGCCAGGGCACCGGGGAACCCCCTATTCTTTATGGGTAGTGTCATGGGGTCTTTCATGAGCACAGTGAGTCAGGACCTCGGTTTAACATCCGAAAGACGGCATCTCCAACAGCACGGAGTCCCCCTCACTGCACTGGTGCATTGGGGTCTATTTGACCAGAAGGAAGATTGCCCCCTGCTGGCCCACCAACACCAATTTAGTTTTCCTGGGTGGTCCCCCATCCAAGTACCAAATAAATGGACACTGACGCGCGCACACACACACACACACATCACACAAACACACACAGCATGCAGTGTTGAATGTTACTTTAAGTGCTCTGTGTTGTAAGCTGTGTTCCGTTTTACATGTTATGTTCAGTGTTGAGTGTTCTGTGTTGCAAGCTGTCTTTAATTTTGAGTGTTCAGTGTTACATGCTGAGTTCTGTGTTGAGTGTTGAATGCTGTGTTCAGTGTTGAGTATTGAGTGTTGCATGCTGTGCTGTGTTCAGTGTTCACTAATGCACTGTGTTTTTTTCTGTTTTACCCTGTAGGGCTGGTTTGCTGGCAGGAACCTTGCCGTCTCGCAGGTCACCACCAAGTACTTTCTTTGGGTGGATGATGACTTTGAGTTCACAGAGAGAACAAAGATAGAGAGATTTGTAGAAATAATGGAGTCTAAGCCTGAACTAGATGTGGTAAGCACTGATTTTCTGCTTGCTGAAAGTGGCAGTATTTTGGCATAGATTTTGAGAGACTAAGGGAATTGCCGTGCCATAAGGGTGAGATTAAGGTCTCTATTTTCCAGCCAGCGCACGGGACGTGGTGAGCTGTCGCACAGGCAAAGTGGCATTTCCATCACGGATTTTGATGCACTTTTGGTGATTTGGTAGTCTGACTCACAGGATATAGACTGTGGGTATAATCCTGCCATTGGCCGACTATTTCAGTCGGAATTCTCCTCCCCTTCCGCTATCTGCGTGTTACCGTTATCAAGGGCACCGTCGCTGCATCCTGGGCTTAGCGCCACCCAATTGTGAATGGTTTAAAGAAATACAAACAAGCCAGAGCGTTTTTTCCCCCCCCTATACCGGAATGATGATGGGTTGAGCCAGATCTGCTGGCACAGCGCTGAAACGAAGTGTGGAGATCGGTCTGTCTTTTCGAGACTAGTCATTTGGTGACACACCGGCAGGAGAGGTACAGTTGGGGGTGTGTCAGGGAAGATAAAGCAGCGTTTTGATGTCAGATTAATCTGCGATTCACGCCTCCGCCACCCAGCCTGCTCAGACCAGTCCAGGACTGTGGCGCCAATCGTAGTCCAGTCTACGGCGAGCTGCTAACTTCAGGGCTTTTCCAATCAACACTCACACGATCATAGCCTGTTCGTTAAAAAGCCAATCAACCATTTTAGTGGAACATATGCTGAGCAATTTGAATTTGATAAACAGCAAAAATGCATACTTCTAATTTATTGTTCATTGACTTTTTTTTTTCTTTTTTTTAATGTCAATTTCTGTATTTGTTTGTTCTTTCCTGTGCTGCACTCTTGTCCCAGTCAGTTCTGTTTAATATAAATAGGCCATTCTAATGCTGTGAATTAATGATTGACTCATGCAGTAAAAATTTTTTATTTAGTTTGACTAACAGTTGATACAGAGTAATTTTATTGCTGTGAACGGCATCATTGGCATTGTTATGATCTTCCCTGGTTTTATTTTTTTAAATAAAACGTCAAGGTACTGTTGTCATTATTTCAGGTAGACTGGTACCAGGTAGATCTTGCCTTCATGGATTGTGTCTGTGGCTGTTTAATGATTAGTAAATGAATGGAATATCTTCCTATGCTGGCAGGTAGCTGGGTCGGTCGGCGCAAACAAATTTTCTTTCAAACTCGTCTACGAGGAGGGGGATGAGGAAGGTGGCTGTTTGTCCAGAGTAAGCGGCACCTACCATCAAGTTCCAGGCATCCCAGAGTGCTACTACGCCTCTGTGGTGATCAACTTCTTCCTGGCCCGGACCGACGCCGTACGTAAGGTGGGCTTCGACCCACTGCTGAAGAGAGTGGGCCACTCAGGTAAGGCCTGGGCAAGATCTATTTAACCTCCCTTTCCTACCTAAAGCTCTTGGGTGAACCGTGTCCTTGCAAAGTTGCCCGTCTTCCAATGCACTGTTTTTAAATCCTTGGCATGCTCGATATAATTATGATCAACTCTAACATTCATATTGTCAAATAGAGTCAATTTTGGCTGGGGAAGGAATTAGCATGTTTCATTAATATTTTACCCAGACTGCAATACTGTGCTGACAATAATTCATCTAGACTGCTGACATCACTTCAGTCGGTCCAGAATGCATCCTCTAGAGTATTCTTTCAAGACTTCCAGTAGGGATTATGTTACTCCTGTGCTCTGTTACTTCTGCTAGCTATCCATAAAATACAGAATATATTTTAAGGTCTCCCCCACCAGCCCTATAAGGATCTCCACAGCACAGTTCCTCTCCTACAAATTCACCTATGCACCAAGATCCAGCCTGCCATGCAGAAGACTGGATATCATACTTTGGCCCCTCCAATATGTTACCTTGCTGGACTGCTTCCAGAAGAGATTGCTCTCTACCCTTTCCTCAGAATTTGGGCAGTCTGGTTTCTCCTTTAAGACTGGTTTCAGTCTGGTTTCTCCTTTAAGACTGGTTTCAGACTGGTTTCTCTTTTAAGGCCGCTATTCAATGGATGATAACCACTCTTACCTCCTGAGCTATGTCGCCCCCAGACTGAAAATCTGGTTTCAAAGTCAAACAACCACTCGATTCACAGGCTAGGAGTAAAAACTGATGCTGAGCTGCTCTCCTGGCCAAGTCTCCCTTGTAAAAGAGATTCTGTCTCAATGGCACTCTCCTGGTAAAATAAAGGTTAAATAAAAAAAAAAGTGACATTCTGCTCTCTCTCCGGTTGTCTCCTCTCTGCAGAGTTCTTCATGGACGGGCTGGGAGAGCTGCTGGCGGTCATTTGCCCTGTGCTCAACATTAGCCACCAGAAAAGGGAAGCAAATAACAATTACCGAAAATTTCGGCATCCCCCCCAGAGTGACGGCAACAAGAAATTGTACCTCCACTTCTTCAAGAATCGCCTGAAATGCATGAAGTGGTGAACATTCGGATTGAAGAGACACATATGAGTACTGTGGAAGTATTACATTGGGACATTAGTAAAATTAACTGTAAAAAAAAAGGTGTGAATCCATGACTGCAACTTTGCGCTATCTGGCTTGCGGCTGCTATGCTTTTGTTTTAGTTTTTTTTTTTTTTACAAAAACATGCACACTTTCATATTATGTTTCTGTGTAAAACTCTCAGAGCAGTAGGTATGTTGGATACGCAGTATTGCCATTATTTCTGTCGCCTCTCTCGTTTCATTTGGAAGGGATTACGTGGTCTTAATATTGCTTCGACCTTTTGAATACATTGTTGGGATTCCAGATTCTACCCACATGCCTACAGAAAATCACTTTGGGACAGGCAGTGTTGCGGTGTTTGATGGAATATATATATATATGTTTACAGCAAAGTTTTGCCACTTGGACATGTGATAAAATAGACAGCGCCTTTATTTGTACTAATTGTTCTCCCTTTGATGTATGTTGTCTGTGAGTGGATAAAATGAGTGTGTGGCTCCACTGTTTTCTATCACACAGCAGAAGCCAAAGGCACGTTTCAACTGCACCCCCCCCCCCCCCCCCCCCCCCCCCCCCCCAATATAACAGACCAAATAACCCCACCAATAATGCCGCATGATGATTAGAAAAAATATTTTATGAAATAAACATGGGTTTCGTGATGTGATCAGTATGTCTGGGTGTTTGTCATGGAGGTCACAGGCGCCGCGGATTTCCAGACTTTCCCCATTTTTTGCCATTTCCACGGTTTCCACCATTGTAGGGTTCTCCCTTCTCATTTCTCAGCGGTTTGAAATAGCAACTGGAAACCTTAACGTAGCCTACGGTGTTATTAGCATAGGCCCAGGCATTTTAACAATAGCCTGTTCCAAACAAAGTGTGACAATGTGTGCAGATTCCGGAATGCGCTGGGATCACGGTTCTCGTCCTTGTCAGCTGTCGATGTTCGGAAGGACAGCACCCGTCACAGCGTGACAGTTACAACCGGCTCTCATCGAAAACGTCCACCTCATAATGTGCAACACACTGCACCAAAACAAACTTCAATGAAATAACAACGGACACATGGTAACCGTGTTTCAGTTTAGCAATGCAATTTGAGCATGCTCTATTTCCCAGCAACATTTTGCTAAGTTTAAAGGCAAAACGCCATGCCATTTCTTTCCGAATTACGTGATTAGCCTGCCAATGTATTTCACTTGTGTGCTGTTCCGAGTAGCAACTGCCCATTGGTTTTTTTTTAAACTTCAAGCATCTGTTGCGGTCAGAGGTGGGTAACCCGGCTTCAAAGAGTAAAAAGACTGACCATGTATTTGCTCCACCACCATGCACTAAACCAGCTGATTCTAATTAGCATAACTCTTCAGCATGATAGGAGAACTAATTATTGTCATCAGCTGGTTTAGTGCATGGTGGTGGAGCAAATAAATGGTCAGTCTTTTTACTCTTTGAAGCCGGGTTACCCACCTCTGGTTGCGGTTGCTACATTTGCATGTTATTGAAATCATTTCCTACCACTGCGCTTCACAAAACTTAATTTCTTCCACTTTTTTCAGTTTTCCATGATTTTTAACAACTTCCGTGACTGCTCAGCAACCTCAGCCAGTATTTTCAGTGACAAACACCCAGCCTTACTGATAAGTAATCTGCAGCATTCTTCACTTTGAATGCGGTTTAAATGGTCATTTCACCACTGTTCTTGCAAAGCATTTCTTCCAGGAGGGTGTGCCCCCTGACCCCTATAGAGGGTTGCTGTTCTTTGGGGTCTATGAATTTCAACTTAAAGTTACGCACTTGCAAACATGCCACTTTTACAAAACTGACCTCAGGGAGGCTGACACTGTTTCATAGAGATGGTGATGATTTCCCCCCATTGCAACTTGTGGGGAACTTTGTGGTTCCTCAGTTTGGAATGAATGGGATCCTACCAGTTTCAGGAGCAAAGAGGAGGGAGAGGAACTTCACTTCCAACTGTGGTGGAGATCCTCTTGTGCAGGGGTGGGCAATGAGGGCCATATCTGTTTCTGGTTTCCATGCCAACTTCTGGCCTTAATTACTTAATTACCCCTAACATTTATGCCATCTGGCATTTTAGCCACATTTCTTGATAGGCGCATGAACGACAGCCGAAGACTGTTCTTGTGTCCGTATATGAGACGTTTTACTGTGATCCAATCTACCAATAAACCAGTGTTGGTGCATGCAGCCAATTAGCTTGTTTAGCCAGAGTAACTGGCGGAAACAAAAAACCTGCAGACACACCAGCCCTCCAGGACTGGAATTGCCCACCCCTGCTCTTGTGGGTGCCGAAATCCAGGAGACTTTCAGAGCTACTGCATTTCAACACAAACCTAGTTATGGCACAGGTACAGATTTAAGATTTAATATTTTTTTTGTGATATGTTGTTGTCTATGTAGAATAGTATTTTGCGCGTGTTGTGTATTTCGTGATTAACCTGAGCACAGTGGGTAAGGAACTGGGCTTGTAACCGAAAGGTCACAGGTTCGATTCCCGGGTAGGACACTGCCGTGGTACCCTTGAGCAAGGTACTTAACCGAAATTGCTTCAGTATATATCCAGCTGTATAAATGGATACAATGCAAAATTCCATGTAAAAGTTGTGTAAGTCGCTGTGGATAAGAGCGTCTGCTAAATGCCTGTAATGTATTGTAATATTAGCGAAATGCTATTTGCCCATTCTCGGAACATCGGTGTCTTCGCAGCTGCCGGTCCCACCTTCCACAGACTGCGCACCAGAATTATCCCAGATAATGTTCGCTTCACATCAAGAGGCCTACTTTACTTGGTGCTGTTTTGTTAAACGAACAGCCTACCACTTGCACTATGACTAGCATACGAAAGGCACTATTGAAGAAACAGGTGATGTGTTCTTTTTCATATAAGACTGCCTTAGTGGCTACAAATGTTTTCAGAACGACAAAAAAGGATTAAAGAGGTTCATTTGTTTATTACATAGTTAATAATGAATAAGCCGCATTAATAAGCAATACCCTTTGTCTCCATACCGGTGGCAGTTCTATCAGGAATAAATGTCAACAGAAATGTCAGTAGTCCTCTTCTACTGTGCAGATTTCTTGGCTCATGAATCTGTGTTTGTATAATTTTTGTTTGTGGCTTTAATGCATAATGCAAAATTCTGTTCAAATGATTGTTGGGACATGTCTTCTCTGATATATACAACTAATTTGACTATAATAACTATTTTGAGTAGTTTTTTATAGGCCAAATAGATTTTAAGCTTATCGGTTAATCTTTATTAAGGTGCAGATGATTGATTAAAAGAATTGCACGAAATTTGCATCCCTAGTTGGGCCCAATAATTAGCCACGGCTGCTGCCATACCTGTGTGCAGTGCCAGAAACCTCAAATCCCCAGTATGGCCCAGTGTGGCACAGAGACAACCTCCAGAGGTCTATACAGCCCTATCTAAAGAGCACTAGATACACTAGATTCCATACACAGGATCAGAACTGATTTCAGTTTGGTACAAGGGTACATCTATGAAAAACATTTCAAAGACCTAAACTAACACACACTGGTGACTGAAATTTTCCTCTGAAAGGGGTCAAATCCAACAGAGACAGAGGCTCTCATAGGCTCCTCAGCAGAGGACATGTTCGATGAAGGATTTCCTCCCATTTTATGTAGGTGAGTATCCAAATACATTCTCCATATTTTTTAAATTATTATTCAGTACTCTTATAAATAATGAGTAGACATACTGAATAATAATAACAATAATAATAATAATAATAATAATAACAATAACGATAATAATAATAATAATAATAATAATAATAAATATTTTAATAATTGAGAACATTTATGACATGGGAGGTTTGGTATTTGATGTAAATCAATGGATTAGTAAATGTGTGACTGCTCCACCTCCACAAGTCCTGTGTGAAACCACAGTGGGAGGGAAGGCACTTGATGTCCTGCCAGTATCCACAACAAGGCCAAGCAAGCAGAATAGGTACCACGCCTGGATTTCTTGATGAGACTTCAAAACCGGTGCAACCTGCCACAAATACAAAAAGTACACCTGCAACTTCAAGACGAGCAAGGCTGTTACACGCACAGACCGGACAAGAATTAATTTCCTTGTTTAATGTTTGATGAGACTCGGTTTGCAAAGCAATGGGAAATGAAAGGCGAGTGACCACAGAGGTTATTGGTAGAAGTGAGTGACAATATACACTCCTGGGCAAAAAAAAATTGGCCAAGCCCAAAATGGGCCAAAAAAGTAAGCTTTTAATGGTCTTAACAACAAATCATTGGTCAGAATATTAGCAAGAATTAAACAAATGCACTCCCGAGACCTCCTGTGCCACCATTTGCTTGTTTACTTTAGCTGCAGTGAACTGTTTGGGGAAAAGCTAGGAACAGGGAAATTCACTTATGCAGTAGACAAGTTAACATAATGTCAAATAAAAGAGTCATGCTTTGTATTTGGTTACATATCATTTGCATGCCATGACTTCCTGATGTCTGTGACCTATCAACATTATCAGAAGTCTGGATATCTTATTACATTACATTACATTACAGGCATTTGGCAGACGCTCTTATCCAGAGCGACGTACAACAAAGTGTATAACCATAACCAGGAACAAGTATGATGAAACCCCTAGAGAGAAGTACCGGTCCAAGTGCAGGGAACAACCGCATAGTTCAACTTGGACCCTGAAGGTTAAACTGATTAACACTAACACGACGAGAACGGCAACAACGCAGTCTATGGAAAAAATACAAGCAGTATTTAAGACAGTTAATGCACCTAAGTCACCTATGAAACAGCTGCCTAGTTACAACCCTAAGCTTACAGTCATTTACAGGGGGGTAGGGAGGGATGGGGAGAGGTGCAGCCTGAAGAGGTGAGTCTTCAGTCGTTGTTTAAAATGGGTCAGTGTCTCAGCTCTTCTGACCTCCACGGGGAGGTCATTCCACCATCGTGGGGCCAGAACAGACAGGAGACGTGTTCTGGAAGTGCAGGTGCGAAGAGGGGGAGGTGCTAGGCGTCCTGAGGTAGCAGAACGGAGGGATCTGGCTGGCATGTAGGGTTTGAATATCTTGTGGAGGTATGCAGGGGCTGATCCCTTGACTGCCTGGTATGCTAGGACCAATGTTTTAAATTTGATGTGAGCTATAACAGGCAGCCAGTGGAGGGTAGTGAGCAGGGGAGTGATGTGGGAGTGTCTGGGGAGGTTGAAGACCAGACGAGCAGCAGCATTCTGAATGAGTTGCAGGGGTCTGGTGGCAGATGCCGGTAGTCCAGCCAGAAGAGAGTTGCAGTAGTCCAGGCAGGATAGAACCATTGCTTGGACCAGGAGCTGGGTTGAGTAGGTGGTGAGAAAGGGGCGGATTCTCCGGATGTTATACAGGAAAAATCTGCATGCCCGGCTTACTGCTGCGATGTTCTTGGAGAGGGACAGCCTGTTGTCCATCACCACTCTGAGATTCTTGGCACAGGGTGATGATGTCACTAAGGTGTCCCCTAGGGAAATGGAAAAGTCGAGGAGGGGAGAGGATACAGCAGGAATAAAGATTAGCTCTGTCTTTCCCGGGTTGAGCTTCAGGTGGTGATTGTCCATCCAGCTCTGTGTCGTCGGCATAGGAGTGATAGGACAAGCCATGGGCATATTACAGGGCCAAGGGATCTTGTGTATAAGGAGAAGAGAAGGGGGCCGAGGACTGAGCCCTGGGGAACTCCGGTGGCGAGGGGACGGGGTGGTGATACCTTACCCGCCCAGGCAACCTGGAAGGAATGGTCAGAGAGGTAAGACTCAATCCAGTCAAGGACTGTGCCGCAGATCCCTGTTGCTGCCAGGGAGGACAGGAGGATAGAGTGCTCCACAGTGTCAAATGCAGTGGAGAGGTCTAGAAGAATCAGGACAGAGGAGAGGGAGGCTGCTCATGTGGATTTTTCAGGTTGTACTACAAGCGATACAAAAACTCTTTGCATTTGAATGGATCTCTATGGGAATTGGGGGATGGGACTGGATTCAGCTGTAAATCATGCTGATACAGTATGGAACACATTTGTTGGCTAAATGGCTTCAAGGGTCCAAGGTATCAAATGAGCCTCAAACCACTGTGCTGCTGCCAGATATGCAGTAGATACTACAAGCATTGTTTCTCCTGATTAATTTTCCTGTTGAACTCAATGGAAAAAATATTCAGGAAAAACAATGCTTGTACTCCATTTTCTTTGCCCAGGAGTGTATATACTTATATTGAGGTATATTTTGGATCGGTAGTTTTCAGATTATCAGAATCAGAATCAGAATCAGGTTTTATTGCCAAGTAGGTTTACACATACGAGGAATTTGTTTTGGTCAACACACCGAGGCAGCTATCCGTGGCGCCATTATCACCCTTGAGAAACAGACAATTTAATTTGTGTGACCATAGGAATGTATCTCTAGCTCCCTCCTCGCTCCACAAACATCAAGGTAAATATCTTGGGCAAGTAGGGTCACTCCAGAGGTCTTCCAGGAAAGTTTTCTCTTCCTTGAAAGTGTTATGGCTTTATTGCCCTCTGGAGGAAATTCATTGGTCAAAGAACCTGAGTGACTATATTGGGATGGCAGGTATGCCACCGTTCAGTTATTAACCGGCTACAATATTGCTAAGCCGTATGCATTATGACTTACCGTCTGTACGTTCAGTTATTAACCGTTTACAATATTGCTAAGCCATATGGATTCAACGGGAGCTCTTCTGTGCTTACTGGCCTGTGTTCTTCTTTAAAACCATCGGCAGGTTTGCTAATGATATTTCACGCATTGCATAGCTATGGCATGGTGCTGCACTAACAAAGTCACAGACTGATAAACCTCCGGTTTAAGGCTTGAATCCCGACTCGCCCTCAGGCAGATCATTTCCTCTTTCACACTAACATTTTCTTACGCTTATATTTTCTTTACCAAAACTCACTCACGGCCATCCATATGCATTTCATGACGCAAATGTATTCCTTTTATTAAAAAGTTACACCAGTTCACCACTGTGCCATTTCTACTAACTACATTTCTTCACTTGGCTACCGTACAAAACCTTCATATCAGCAAACGCCACGTTTCTACATTCATGTTACCTCGCCCTGTTCTCTATCTAGCCACATAGGCTACAAACAATTACTACGTATGTACGTTCTGCAACTTCGCATTAAAACATTACATTTAAAATCATGATTCACTCATAAGTATAACTACTAGCACTGAACATGAGAAAAACACATTAGTGCAATAGATTGCACACATTATTTAAAACTCCACTTCAACAAGTAATGTTAAATACAGACTGTTATATATACCATTTGATGAGGAAACTAAGCTCGCTCATGGTCACTTCATTTACTTCGCACTATAGTCTGTGATCATGTCAACCTTCACCTACATGCCCATTCTGCTAAAAAACATATTGTTTCAACTACGCAATTTCATCATTTTCGCCTAATTTATCTCACACTTATTATTATTTTCTCATATGCAAAGCCTGCTGGGACATATGCGTCTGCTCCTATTCTCCACTATCACCTTTTCCGGTTCTAGCTTAACAAAACAGCAAAGAGGATTCCTACCTGCAGATAAGCCTATCAAAATGCCTTATAAACCTTACAAACACTAAAAGTGCATCTTCACGAAATAACAGACAACGGAGCAGGACAGAAGGGTACACAAGTTGCGACCTAGGCAGCTCTAATTCTACGGGCTTGCTGATTCTTTTGTCAATCAAGGCTTGTTGGATGCCCGTCAAATCCGTGAGTAGCCTACATAGCCACACTGGCCATATTTCACCTTTTCTGATGCGTTTACAATTACGCCACTGCACCATTTGTCACAGCCACTGTTTTACATATATAGCAAACTGAAACTGCTAAACGTACACGCTCATCAGACTGTACAAATTCACACAATGAATGAAGGGCCAAGTGACTTGAAAGAACTGAGGAAATATTGGGTAGCATTGCTTTGGAATACATGTTATGAAATTTCGGTGAGGCAAGATAGCCTATATTGTTTGTAGTACCGTAACTTGGCGTCATATCAATACTTTTGAGTAACTTGGCATTTTTGTACGTTGAAAACGTGTTTTTTATGAGATGCTATATACATGAATGTTCCTTGTGATCTGAAATTTTAATGCTATCTGTGAAATCTAATTGAAATCACTAAGTAAAAATCTTAATGTTCATATTAGGTAATGGTTGTTGAGTTCTGGTTGTTGAAATCTCAATTTTTAGAGTTAGCTTCAGTTAAAAGTGGAAACCAACGTGGTACGATCTGATTACTATTTTCCGTGTGACTAAACAATCTGGTTTAATTACATGGAAAATATTTAGCCTGAAGGTGGAGATTGCAATTGCTGAGCAATTATTTGTCTATGAAAACTGATCTCTTGTCACAAACTTCCACATTTCTTTCCTTGATAGCTGAGCGGTGGGATAACCTCCAAACATAGCCATGATTAATCCTTTTATAAAGGGCTTAAAACCAGGAATCCTTTAATAACAATATTGTAGTGCTTAGCCATGCTTCCAAAAACATATGACCACCTTATTATGTACATTTTCTTTTTTCATTCAAGACATTCATCCCGACACTTTCAACCACGCCCCCCTCCCTCAAAAATTGGGGCTTTTCTTTATCTAGTCAGTCAGAGTTAGAGGTACAGTTAGAGCAAGAGTCAAAATCAGGAGGAAGAAAGAGTTCTTGGTGGCTTAAACTCAGCCAGTAACATCTGTTGCAGTGGACATACTGTGGTAGAAATCTACTGTTGAGCATCTGAGGAATCTGAAACCTTGCTTCAGGGCCTGGTGTTATGTTCAGGTTCAGGTCACTTTATTGTACCCGTAGGTAGATTTGGTTTGCAGTAGAGTCATCCATCTTGACACAATTTAGAAACAACACAGACAGTAGACAAACATAATAAAATAAATAAAATACATAAAATAAATAAAAGTACTCAAGATTCCAATAATTACAAAAACCACTAAAACTAAAGATAAAATAAATAAAACAAATAAATAAAACCTGGTGTTTTATCTATTTATTTTCTATGGTGTGTGGTGTTTGGTGCACGCAGAATCAGACATTTTTGTGTAACAGCTCACCTGGTATTTTTACATTTTCATCCCTGATTTTTTTGGAATAGTTGGCTGTCTTTTGGTTTTTGGACTATGATCTTGATCTGGGACTATTTTTGAAGAAATCGTTGTTTGGTATTTGTTTTTTCATTAATTTCTTGTGTGACTGTGTCCATGTCTGAATCATTTGTTATATTTAAGGTAGTTCAACCTCGTCTTTAGTTTGAACGTGAATATTTGTTGTAACTTAATACATTTCTTAATTTGAATGTGGTTGTGAGTTGTACGTTTAATAAAGGTTGATCCAACAGGTTGCTCTGCCTATCAACGAATTTGGCGATTAATATTAATAATTGATATATTTCATAACTAAATTTATTTTACATGTTGGATAAGTGAGTGGTTTTAACAGTTGATATGCCTGTGTTCGTTATTCAGAGTTCTGGACGTAAAATGAGGGTGTTAACTGGTTAAAAATGCTGGATTCAGAAATTAAACATATTTCACATAATCCTCACTTCCCCAACATATAGAACACAATACAGTCAAATGTTCTACAAAACATCCAAATCACTTTTAATACAGTACTTTAATACAGTAAAAATATTGTACTTAATGTTTCCAGCCGGACTGCACACATCATGCACCGTGCGGCCTGTGTACAGAACATATATAAAATGCAGCGAGTGCCGTAAATGGTGAGAATGCCCTACAAAACGCACCCAGGGGTGCTGTCCCAGCTGTGCTGTCCCAGGGGTGCTGTCCCAGCTGTGCTGTCCCAGGGGTGCTTTCCCAGCTGTGCTGTCCCAGGGGTGCTGTCCCAGCTGTGCTGTCCCAGGGGTGCTGTCCCAGCGGTGCTGTCCCAGCTGTGCTGTCCCAGGGGTGCTGTCCCAGGGGTGCTGTCCCAGCTGTGCTGTCCCATTGTGTGTAAGCTAGTTCACAAGCTACAAGCAAAAGTTGCATTAGCAGCAGCAAATCAAAAAAACAAAAATTAAAATAGCCGACCTTCTGCAGACTGTCTTGTGCCCAGCAAGCCAGATAGTTAATCTAGCTAAATAAAACGGGTTAAGCAATCTAAACGTGCAACGTGGGGAATTAAGAACAGCTGCCAAGATTTCGCACCACCAGGCAAGGATACACGAGATAAAAATGGACGAATCAGCTGGCCATCATGTACAGAAAATCATAAAGTCTCCCACTGTTCTATCCTGGGTTCAACCTGGGCTGAAATGGCCCTGGCATGGAGGAGTGGGAAATTTTACAGGGGGAGGATGTTCCCTTGACCAGTTGGAACTTTCCCCAAGCACCTTCTCAGAACCCCAAGCTCAGCAGTCGTTGGAAACCACAGTTTCGGGCGTGCTCCACCCAATATCTTGTCAGAAACCACAACAAGATGTAAGGCACCTGGCACCCCACCAGAATTTACAGCCAGGGCAAGTAGGCAGAACAGGTTCCATGCCTGCACTTCCAGGTAATTCTTCAAAACCAGCACGACCTGCTACAAATGAAAAAAAAAGTGCACCTGCAAGTCGAGCACAGGCATTCACATTCTGTTATTCATGCTCAGTGTGAATACATCACTTGCTGCAAACCCATCGGTCCCTCCATCCGTCAATCCACACATTATTATATTTTATATGTGAGATTTTACAAAACATAGCTAATGTTATAGTATATTCACTAACGCCATAACTAATAATTATTATTCATAATTGTAATGAATAATTAATGCTGCACACATCTCTAACTGGCTCCCCTTGCTCGTAAACTTTTGAACTGACTAGTGATTTATAGTGTTCCGCAGTTGGTCTGAAATGGAGAATGGATTCCAGAACCGGTTCTCAGTTTCAGATAAATAAATTCCAGATGTTTCTCATGAAATGTTATGAACACCTTGCTGTATTGATTAGGGATTTTACTCCAAGGGGCCAATTTTTTATTAATTTTCTTTTGGGGGTGGGGTGGGGGGGCGGCGCAGCCACCCTGCACAGAAGCCTGGCCACCCCAGTGCCCACCCCACTATCCATCACATTTTCACTGAATTTCTAATTCCTAATATTTTCAACACAGTCAATAACTTAATGCACAATATGGCTGTCGTAGCTATTTCAGGTTCGTACCTGTGCAGCTCAGTCCTCTATCACCTCCCACAGGAATGGAGCAATATGATAACCTATGCGGGATATATTTTTTAAGTACTGTTTTTGAGCGAGCTAAGTAAAAATCTGTTCTGGAAGTAAATTTTTGGGTATAAGGGTGTATTCTTATTTATAATAAATCAAATCATACATAATTTAAAAAAGTTATCTGTCCTTGAAGAGTTTTCAGATGTATTCTAGCAGGAATTGGATGCTAGGTAACCAAAAAATATTATGTCCCGGTCTGTATAAATGTAAATGTCCAAAACCAACGAATCACCAAAATGTACAGAAACACACTTTCATAAACATAGCCTACCCCAGTATAATGCAAAAATGAAAATGTCAACTTGAAATTGAGTTCACTCAAAGGCTGTATTTTAAAATTCAAGTTAAAAGAAATTTCAACTTTAAAGGAATTACATGATTCCACACTGATAGGCTGCATTCATAAAATCGTATTGATATTTACACTTGATTAAACAATTCAAATAGGCTGATAATGAATACAAACATGAAGTAAACTAAAATTAAGGAAAGGGCGGAGGGTGGACCCAGAGAGTATGAATGTATTACAAAAGCGATTAAAAAAAAAAAATGTGTGTGTTATGAGTAAAAATCTATTTACAAAAACAATGTGTCAGAGGAATTCGTGCGTGCATTGTGTAGGTGACAGAGAAAGACTGGCGCCTTAAAAAGATGCACCTGGGTCACGCATCTTGGCTTGCTTGCTTCCGTGTGATACCATGTCTCATTAGGGATGGGCTGCATGTGGGCAGAACAGGTTTATAAAAAATTCATTTGTTAATTCAGGCGCCCACTGAAGGCGTTGTAAATGCATGTTTGACTACGGCCTGGCTATTTCTTCATTTTTTTCCCCAGAGGCATTGGGAGTTCAAAGTAATGACAACCGTCTGAAGTTCGTGATGTACGCTTTAAACGGAAAAAAAAAAATCTAATTTCAAGTCACATCCCTGAGAATCAGACTAGCACTAGCTACCACACACCAATGTCGCTTGGATTGGATGTGTAAAAATGAGACTCCATGCAGCTGTTTTTTTGCTGTTCACATTGAATTGAAATAGTCGTATCTGTGTCACTGTGGAAGGAAAAAAACTGGTATTGAGACACTTTTCAGCTGCAGAGTGAATCTGGGTCCTGAGGCCCATAAGCAGGCCGTCCTGACTAAAGCCTGCGGCAAATTCTCCGTTGCCTTTGATGAAACTACTGACAACCACAATTGCAGTGTTCTGGACATTTTGATAGGCAATAGACAGTGGCTATTCGTCATTTAACGATAAATTAGATGCACAGCTGTTTGAATTTTTTTTTAACTAAACTTGTAAGATTTTAGAGGATTTTATTCATACCAATAGCATTGGGGAATCTACTCTAAAGCTTCACCAAAGCTTCTATCTACTTCACAATGAAGGAAGTGAAATTAAATCTTAACGCCTCTAATAAAAAGTAGTTTGTCAAACTAAAACCAATTTCACACGGTGCATACATTTCTCTGCTGAATCTTTCTGTTGGACCAGTGTCTTTAAACACCTTTAACACTACTTTGAAAAAGTGGCTCAACTACATTCAAACTAGACTGAGGTAGTAATCAACACAAACTGAGTTTGGAATGTTATATATGGAGTAACAACCATGGTGACACAGGGTACGGGTATGCATAGGCATACTCAAAGGAGAGGACAATGAGTCTACTATTTCATTTATTTATTTATTTTTTTGTTGAAATATTTAATTTGTTTGCTCATTTTTTTTTAATCAGAAATGAATTTATTCAGTCCTGCAAACACTGTTATGGAAGTGTCGTGTCTAGGAACCGACAGACTTCAACGCCAATCTGTAGAAAACAATTTCACGAGGGAAAAGACACCACAGCAGCAAGCTCTTCAGAAAAGTTAGACTTTATTGCACAGGTGCACAAATTGTCAGTTTCACATACATTTTATACACAAATGTACCCCACAACTCCCCTTAACACATTTCTAAAAATATCAGCCATCTGGTCTTCTTGGCACCACAATGATTTTGATTTTCCTGCTCTTGGGTTGACCTGACCTTTTTGGCACCACAATGATTTTCTGTTCTTTAGATGATAACATTATTGTGAACTGTTGCCCCAACTTTCCTTTATACAAATCTTAGTCTTCATTCTGTAATGTTTCTTTAACCATACAAGTTTCAGGATTTATAGTCTCCTGTACTTTTCTATATATATTCAAATGTTTCTTTAAGCATACAAGTTTCAGGATTTATAGCCTCCTGTACTTTTCTATATATATTCAGTTTACATAAGGGCCACTGTAAAAATGTTGTCTTCTAGCACTTCAATAGCGTTGTGTTAGTTTTGGAAAAATATTCGCCTTCTAGCATCTTTACTTGGCAATAAAGTAGTGTTAGTTTTGGAAGAATATTCACCTTCTAGCCTTTTTACTTGGCAATAATGTAGTGTTAGTTTTCTGCTGAGTAAGTATGTTTTTTTTTTAAGCTTTCTGCATTTGCTTTTTTCTACAGTGTACACTGTGGTTTCTTGCGTTTCCATAAGCTTAGCTGCAACTACTGACATAGGTTTATTGGATTACATATTGATTATATTAGTGTATAGTTATACATGTGATATATTTTTATCATGCAGCATCGAGAGTTTGGAGGAAACAGTTTGATCAACATTGATGGGAATACCCTAACTTTAACATGTGACGTCATCTCAATCATGGGGAGTCTCAAAATTTTCCTACAGAAGAAGGCTGGCTGTTTTGCAATTTAATGGAGATGTCTCTCACAGAGAGCATGAACTTGTCAGATTCACTTGTCGATTTAAAAACCAGAGACTTTTAGTTGAGATTAGTGATTCTATTATCTCATTTTATTTTTGTTCTTTATTGTTTTTATTTTGAAATTAATGAATTAATTTCTCCAAGCACTTTATTTTATAATGTAAAGCACTGATAAGGAAGTACTTTATTGAAATTGTGCTTAAGTGGTGTTTTTGTTACTCTTGTCATGTTTACATATCAGAAACGCACTTACTAAAGGTAAAAAAAAATAGATAAAATCAGTAAAAATATGTAATTTGATTATTCAAAAAAAAAAAGTTATAAAGTAATGTTACTAATAATGTGTAAAATCCTAAAATGGGAAAAAATAAAATGGAAAACTAACAAGGTTCCCAATAGATCTGGGTATGGCGGGTTCCTGAACTGTTCTGTGCACTGAAAGAGGGTGTTATGACCCCTTGTCGTAAGTTTTGTTTACATTCGTCTCTGTTGCGTGTTTTTAGTCTTTCCAAGTTCGTCATCTGATTGGCCGTTTCCGTTTTTGGTTACTCAGCTTGAAAAAGTCGCCGTTTGCCACTTACCAGTGGTGACTATCTCTTCGAACCCGTGCTTGGCGTGTTGTGTATAGTGATTCTTCATTTGACTTCACGTATTCGACCCGACTTGTGTTTGACCACTGACTCGTTCCCTTGCCTTAACCCTTCAGGTTTGTTTGTCCCCTCGATTCCACGTTACTGACAATTTGCTCTCGTTTTTGATTCCGATTCTTTCCTGGCCCCATTCCTTTGTTCACTGATTGGATTTCGGGTGTGCCTATTCACTCGTTCTCAGCCTCGACTCTCGTTTTGCCCCCTGCTCACTGTATAGCGCTCTGGTTAGTTAATGTGTTCCCAGCTGGATTAAAAATCCTTCCATTGGGACACAACTTTGTTATTTTGCTTTGTTATTTTTCCTGTATTATTTTTGAAGGTACTCTGGATGGAGATTTAACACTCTGTTGGGGATATGCTATTCAGACTTTTGGTTTTAGACTATGGGCGAACTGTTCAAAGTGCAGCGTTCAAAGCCGCCCCGCGCCCAATGCCCTTTGAAGACTAGCCGGCTTTCAGTTAGATTTGGATAGGCGGATAGGGACCAGAGTTACTGGTCGGTTTGCAGTACGTTTCCCTTACCCATTCCCTTACTCATTTCCCTCATCATTCACCCTGTAACAAACAGTCTGACCCTGGGGCAAAATGTGACTGCTGAAATGTCTATAGGCGTTAATGGCTTGTGCTACATATAATAAATTCCATGTTTGCTCAGACGGCATGTCTGAGCAAACATGGGCATGACAATGTAAGAGCAAACACGTCTGATCATTGGTGATATTCATGTCCCATGTTCAGGTACTTGTTGCGTGCGCCCGGTCTGTTTGTTTTTTGGTCTGCGGTAAACCCGTTTGCGTCACCATGGGTTGGACCCAACGACAGGTGGCGCATCAGTAGAAACATCTGGTACTCTCTAGGTTTGGTGGTCAATAGTGCATTTACGATTCAAACCTACCCAGGGCAGGTTTAAACTCACCAAGTCAGTTGGTACGTTACCACATAGTAGAGGTCTGCATCAGGCTCGAAATGAGCCTGCCGAATCCCAACGTCTTTACAGCCCGACTTGAACAAGCCCAAACCCAATATAGCCCCATTGTGTCAAGCCAATAACAAGCCAAATACACCATGCAGCACAATAGAAACCAATGCAGTGCTTCCTGCAGGAAAGCCGCTTGAAATAGCAGAACAGTGCTGAGCAACACTTCCAGCCAACTATTACTGACAACATTACAGGCATTTAGGCATTTAGACATTCTTATCCAGAAAGATAGCTTTTTGAAATGCAGGCAAAGTACCCTGTTCAAGGATACAACGGCAGCAACAATGGCACTAAACAGAGCTTAAAGTTTTTTTGTGGGGTACCATTATGCTGAACGAGCAAATTTAAAATGGCCATATTTGAGCGTTCACTCAGGTCAGATACAAAATCACAGGGTGCCTTCAGGCTTGTCAGATTTGGGTCAGAAAGCAGACCTTAACAATATAGCCCTCAGAAAGTCAGTGCTTTGTTTGTGGTGTGCAGTATTCTACACAACATAGGCATGTCACTGTAGTGTGATGGTTAGGGAACTGGGCTTGTAACCTAGGTTATATCCCTAGGTAGGGTGCTGGCGTTGTACCCTTCGGCAAAGTAGCCTACTTAGCCTGCATTGCATCAGTACATATCCAGCTGTATAAATGGATGCAATCTAAATGTTATGTACAATATGTGTATGTTGCTCTGGATAAGAGAATCTGCTAAATGTCTGTAATGTAATGTAAAAAATGTACAGTGACTGGTTGGCTGTGGAGTTGTTTCTCTAGTGAGTGTACATTCTTCTTATCTAGTTTGTGTCTGAAATGAATGAAACCTACCTGACAGAAAGAAAAAAAACTTGAGAAACAAGCACTGGCATGTAAATGAAAATATATTTTGTCTGAGAGGGAATTAAATGTGAAAATTAAAACAATTCAGTCTCTCCATCATGGGTAATGGTTCATAAAAATGCAAAATATGTTGTGTTTGATGCAGGGCCTGATCATTTAAATTACACAAATCCTCATTGCATTAAGTGTGAATAATCATCATTAATTATTAGTTTTATTCTACTTGAAATATAACTACTTTTTTGGGAAATTATTATATAAGCTTAAACAGATCCCATACAGTATAACTACTGAAATTCAGTATTAAAAAATAAAATCAAATGAAAAATCACTTGGTGCTTGCCTACATCATATCTTTTCCTACCAAAAGTAAAGGAGGTTCAATTTCTACCCTTTCGCGTAACCCCCCTAGTGGCTGGCCCGCATTCTAAGATTGCTCAGGTCAGACATCCAGTGCTGCTGCAACCAAACTATGAGTGGAACAATAAACTCTCTGTTCTAGCTTTATTAGATGATACACAACAACTATGCCAAATACAGAGCTTAAAAGCACCAGCATGGTCATGCAGTTTGCCCATTTAATAGGCACCTCCCGCCCAGTCTCATCTGCAACTGGAGTCACAAATTGGACAAATACTGTCCATCCGGGAGTTCATGAAAATATTCTTTCACTGCCAAAAATTCATATTTCATCATAGCGACAAGATAAAGCCAACAATAGCCCAAAAGTATGCCAATACCGTGGTGAAACACACTGGTCACTGAATAGCGAAATAAACAAGAGGAATTATTTTGTAATTACACACCATTCTACTATCTACAAGTTTCCCGCTTCATTTGGGCCATTTTCCAAGTCTATGATGCTCACATCTGGAATTATAAAGCCTTAAATAGAACACTACCTAAATGGGCAAGGAATAACCAGATATGACAACTGCAAAAAGGGGTTAATGCATTTAGCTAAATCTATCCAGTGAGATTTTATAAACATATTATTCTAATTTAGAAGCTTCATGCTCATTTATCAGTATGAAACTCTTCAATAATTATTCTTCAATTGCCACTTGATCCAAATATAAATTACATGGGTTTTTGATATGCTTAACATCGTGGTGACAACACAGGTGGACATAACAGAAGAAGAAACATACAGCCTTCTGTAAAACACTTCATTTCAGTGCCAGTAAGATCAACACACCTTATTAGTTGCTCAAGTAAAATAGTGCAGTCAGGTTTAATAAAATTACCATAGACATTATGCATCTGCATTGTGAAAAAGTCTCCAGAGTTTGTAACTCATGCAAGAGCTGAGTCTATACTATGGTCTTGGGGTAAATCCAGGGTCCCAGTTATGTGGGAGCCAGTGGGAGCTGAGCTCCCATAAGGAGGGGTCTGAGCTCCCATGAAAGCAGTAAAATCATAGATCTGTGGGGGGTCGCTAATACATTACCAACAACCATTATTTTAATCACAAATAATGCATTTTTCAATGTAATGAGTATTATTTACGTTAACGAGATAAACAGGCTAAAAGAAACATTTTTTTTTCTCCAAAAGAACTAAACGCACAATATTCTCTCGTGAATGACACTATGGCTGCTCTTCACCACCAAGCCACCATGGTGCGCAGTAGAATATTGCGCGAACTACGCCTGTTCCTGTTGAGGGCGCGTGAGCCGCGAACGTTCAAACCCACGTGGAAGAAGAAGCCACTGCACGTATCAGCCAACATTATCTTTATAATATATTGAACAGAAAGCAGTAGTATGGACTAGCTACCATGCCGCCGAAAAAAGGCCGCTGCTGCCGGGTCTACAAGCCTGGCTAGTTTCGGTTTTTTCACAAAGAAATAAAAATCAGCTGTTGACAACTGGAATTCACCTGCTTGTCAGCCACTTCGTCCTGGCACCGGGCCTGGGTTGGCATATTTCAGGCCATTGACACTTTGTTATTGCAATATCGCAGACATCTTGGGCAGTTTCGGGTTGTTGCAATTTACTTGATACAATTGTTGCAAGTAGTGAGCTGCTGTGTGTGTGTGTGTGTGTGTGTGTGTGTGTGTGTGTGAAAGTGTTGGACCACATAATGAGCAGTGAAGTCTCTCTCTCTCTCTCTCTCTCTCTCTCACACACACACACACACAGAAAGCACACCCATTAGGCTATTATTTATTTATTTATCTCCACCCCAATATAATGTAATATAATGTAATGTAATGTAGTTATTTTAGAGACCCCCACGAAGCTCAGATTTGAAGAAATAGAAAAAAAAGAATTCCTATCACACCAGTCAGGTTTATCTGGCATCAAAGAATGAAAGAACCACTGTGGGCACCAAAGTACACATTCCTCCATCTAGTTAGAAAATCCAGTTTGGTAGCCATTCGTCCAAGGACGGCCCCCTCATTCGCAAGTTATGCGCCAGGCGTATACACTGTAAACCAGAAACACACTTGGTAACTCATATGTATCCACATCAGACACGATGTCTGGTTTAAAGTCAGTGAGTTTAGGCTGCTTGTTGAAATTCCTGCTCCTTGTTTCTTCACTGGCAGTGCTTGGTTTATTTTTCCAGGAAATAAACCATTGTCCATTAACATCTCTTCAAAGGTAGGATTGGCTTTATGTTTTTAATCCCTTTATTTCTCTAGATGCTTTAACCTCTCCAGGTGCAGTCGTGGTGCCAATAGGAAGAATCCTAGAGGGGGTGCAATGAGCTAAAAAAAATTTGAATGACATGCTCTTTCGTAATCTGTTTTTATTTTTTTTTTCATGTGTACGTAAAGTTTTTGCCTTAACACACCTCTGAGGCTGTCTTTTTAATACCTGCAATGTGGTTAAGATCATGAAGTAATTTATAAACAAAGCTATGTCTGAGAACATTTTACTAGGCAATGTGTTTGTACTATTCTCTAATTAAAATTGAATGAGTAACATGCAGAAAATTTGTTAACACATTTTGGTTGACTGTTTCAATACACTGTTAAAAAAGTATTTTGATGTGAATTAGGGTTAGTGTTTCCAAGATGAAATGCTGGATGATATGCAAATTAGAGCACAGATATGGGATATTCAGATTTATTATAATTACCAAAAACCTGCTTTGAAAAACAATTTTAATGTGCTATATTTTATGTTGGAAAGTTGCACATATGTGGAAAATGATAAATCTCACTCGTTTTAAATGAAAAAAAGATTAAAAAGCACTATACACTAAAGTTCAAAGGTAATTCATGTTAAGACATAAGCACTTTTTTGAGATACTTTAGCTTTTTCAGAAGCTACAGCTTCTGGTTTTACACCACCAGGGAGCAGGAATCTTGCTGTTCCGTTGCAGCCACCTCTTGAAGACTATATCGTAGTGGCGTGCCGTTCGTGAACGATTTGTTCCTTTTGAACTAATCTTTTTGGCAAACGAAAAGAACTGACTCATCTCCATGTACGGATTCGTTCCTTTCATTCAGTTAGTAAAATTGGGGACTTGCCATTGGCTGAAGCTGCAGATATTCCTCCTATTTAACCATTTGGTTGGTAGTAGAAATTAGCCAATGGCAGTATTGATCCGCTTGAACGTGGCGTGCTCTGAGCCTCTCCCGAATGTGTGGCTGAAGCAACGACAGTTCAGTTCCTAAACAAATCGGTGAAGGAACTGGAAATGGACCTGTCATTCAGGAACGAATCCAAGAAGGCACTGGACCTGGACCTGTCATTCAGGAACGAATCCAAGAAGGCACTGGACCTGGACCTGTCATTCAGGAACTAATCCAAGAAGGCACTGGACCTGGACCTGTCGTTCAGGAACGAATCCAAGAAGGCACTGGACCTGGACCTGTCGTTCAGGAACGAATCCAAGAAGGCACTGGACCTGGACCTGTCGTTCAGGAACCAATCCAAGAAGGCACTGGACCTGGACCTGTCGTTCAGGAACGAATCCAAGAAGGCACTGGACCTGGACCTGTCGTTCAGGAACGAATCCAAGAAGGCACTGGACCTGGACCTGTCGTTCAGGAACGAATCCAAGAAGGCACTGGACCTGGACCTGTCGTTCAGGAACGAATCCAAGAAGGCACTGGACCTGGACCTGTCGTTCAGGAACGAATCCAAGAAGGCACTGGACCTGGACCTGTCGTTCAGGAACGAATCCGTGAAGGAACTGGACAATCTGTCGTTCGGATCCAGAACAAGTTCGACTACATAACTGCTGCAGCCCTACGCCTCTCCCTCCCCATAATGCCTTCGTATTGCAATGTGAACTTGCCTGTAATGAGTATAGAATTAAAAGGAATTGGGTTGCACTAGCTGGTTATCCCAGCTAGAACGCTATAGCCTATGGGTAGCATACTCTCTGATTTGCATGATGTGAATATTAACATAGCTAATTAATGTTAATATTTTCTTGTTGGTATTTAAAAATTAGCACTATAATATTTTCTAATTGTAATATTGCGTGTTTGCATTTTCTTCCAATAAAATAAAACTAAAGCATCCATCTCACCACCACTCACAACAAATATTGAGACATGTATTATGCAAATGACATGAAAGTGAGGGAGGGAGTAACATTTTTATTCACTATGTACGAATTGCTTTGAAGCGTTTGAAGACACTAGTTTGCAAGCTGAATGGGTTTTAGAACTTTTGAGACAGTCTAACCAAAGATTCCTGGAAAGAAGCGCAAAGAATATGACGAACAAAGAAGCGGGTGGAGTAGTTGATTCTATTTTTACTGCTCTGAGCAGAGGGAGTTGGTCAAGATGACAAAGGTGCTTTGAGGTGCTTTGGAGGTGAATCTAGCATTTCCGACAATCCCACAGCAAGTAGGCTATAGCCTATGCACAGCACTGCATTTGATAAGGTGCTTTTCCACCGGATGGTACTGGCTCAACTCGACGCGATTTTAGAGTCTGAAGTCAGAATCAGTCACTGCATGACTCTCGTTCTCGTTCTCATTCACTGGGAACTAGAGTCAGTGAACGAAGAGTCAGAAGTGGGAGTCGGGAAAGAAGGACCCGGTGAACGAATCCGGGAACAAATCATTTTTACGGAACGCAGTCAAAGGACTTGTGTCCCTGAAAGGAACTGGAACGCCCACCACTACTATATCGAATTGGCGTGGCTTGTATCTGTGCAGCCCATGCCCATCGCAGGCATCCAAAAACTCCACTTTCACTCGGAGTGGTACTTTCCTGCTGTTTGGACGGAGGTACGATTCTATCGCCCCCTGTCTTCCCCAGCTGCTGGATTTAACTCCCGCACACCTGACGTAGGCGGCCATGTTTGAAGCAGCCCTCTCGCGGCTGTCTTATACATACAGCACTTCACATTCATTACACATAACAAAGCCAACACTTGAATCATCATCGTGACCTACTTTACAAAATGTCTCCTACACTGAACTCTGTTGCTCTTCTTATCTCTTGATTTTTAAACTCTACTTTTCGTATTCTTTTCCGCCTGCCGTGCCATGTTGGGATTTGCAGTGACCTATAATGGAGCGCACAATTGGTGCAATGAGACCGAATCAGACTGTAGCTTACTAACGTATTCCAGTCAGCAAATCAAGCCTCAAAGACATTTTTATTTGATTCAAAATAGCGTAATTTTATCTGTTTCTTTCTCATTCGTCCGCCACCCACTCATGATTAATCAGAACGTAGTCTTTTGTGACCCAACCCACCTGACCCATGAATATTAACCATGGGGTTTTTCAGTAAATTTTTGCATCACACCTAAGCAGAGCATGCCTGAAATTCTGCTTCTGGGAAAACATTGATTTGTCAGTCATCTTTCCTGGTGAGGTACATTTAGCTGCAGGCAAAGAAATTAGGTTGCAGAGCCAGTTCTGCCAACTGCAATAATTAATTACCTATGATTTTACTTGTAAACAACTTCCAAGGTTTGCAGTTTTTGCGATAGAATTAGAATATTAAAGTGTAAATACCCACTGTAGTTTTCCAAGAGAATCCCAAGTACAGAACCTGAATAAATAAATTTGAACTTGAATTTTAAAAAGTAGAGCCTAACAGATACATTCAGCACTTGGAGTAGAGCCTTACAGATTAATATAAAGAAAAAATAAATATATCTATATGTATAAACCACCAAAATCATCCCCAGATTTAATTGGCTAAAAAAACAGTTCTCTCCCTCTCCACAAAATGGCTGCCGTGCATCACGCAGGTGGGTGCTACATATTGGTGGTGGTCAGGTGAGTTCCCTTCATCAATGTGAAGCACTTTTGAGCATTCAGAAAAGTGCTATATAAATGCAAGGATATTATTATATATATATATATATATATATATATATATATATATATATATATACTGACACACACAAAATGACCAAAATTATCTGGACATCCCTTGGTCTGGGGCTGTTTTTCATGGTTTGGGCAAGATCCAGCGAAGACAAATCCTAACACTACAGCATACAACCACATTCTAGACAATTTTGTGCTTCCCCAAGAAGGCATTCCTGTTTCAGAATGACAGTGCCCCTGGGCACTGTTCTCACTCTTTGTTGGGAATGATGTGGAAGAACTTGACAGGCCTGTAGAGCCCTGACTTCAACCCCATAAAAAAACCTTTACTGGAACAAAATACTGTGGAGGAATTTTACTTCTTGAACCTGGATTTTCCACCTCTGCAATTAGGTGATTTTACTTCAAGGAAGAGGACAAACCTAGACATTTCAATGATTTAAATGTTTTTTTATTCTGGAATTTTAATAGAAAAAGATACAATAATAGGTCTTAATTTCCTTTTTTTGCGTTACCTTTTTGCGTTTTTTCTTTCTGGTCGTTTTAATAATTTATTAGCAGTTGCACCCGTATCATTGGCAGTTTTCAGATCCATGTTGTTTTATATTAAAATGTATGCAGTTTTTTTTTCTCTATCAGTGTGCTTTACTAGAAAATGTGGACCAGTGCAATATTTTGGTCAAGGGCTTATTGATGTTGATGTGTTTCCCTAGCAAACCTTTTATCACATTAAACATGCAATTCCAATTAGACTAATTATTTGCACATATTTTATTATGCTTTTCACTATTTTAACAGGCACCATGAAAGTGAAGAAGCTGAAGAACACGAAGATCTGGATGGAGCACGTAAATGGTATGTTGCTAATATCGATATGATAAAATACGGACCTTTGTCTATGAGGGGTGGAAATAACAGAAATGATGAATTAAACACTGAATCGATTAAATTGCAATTAAATTAAACATTGCATCAAATAAAATGCAATCAAATTAAATATTACATTTAATTGCATTTTATTTGATGCAATATTTAATTTAATAACATTTTATTTGATGCAATACTTAATTTGCTTGAAGTTTAATCAATTCGATGCACTGCAATTCCAATCACCACCGCTTTTATCAATTCACTGCTGCTTTCGCTACCATGCTTGGCAGTTTCACATTTACACCAAGCGTCAATAAAATGATCCTGCCAGCTGAAATAATCTACGTTTAAAGCTACCTAACTGCTATGCGACCAAAGTGCTGAAAAGAAACGGCACATTTCCACGACGACGTAGTATGTCTAAAAAGCCATTGTACTTTGCCAGTGTACTAAAAGCCATTTTACTCACATACTGTACTACGTGCGCCGAACGATAGCGTACACATACAGCATGTAGCACGTAGTATGCAATGCAGCCAATATCATGGGGATACCCCTCAATCCGGGACCCCACTTGGTGGCCCAGGTTTCAATCGTCCTGACACTAAATTTCAGCAAGAGCTCCAGGTTGTTGAGATTCACTTCCAGAATTTTTCCACCAGAGCCTCGCTTATGTTTTCAAGATGGCAGCTGCACAATTTGAGTATATAGCTGAATAAAATGTTTATCAGACAATGTCTGTAGCCTACCGCTCTACTAAAGCCAGACAATTATTGGAAATGAGACAGATAGCTGTCAGGTGCTTATTTACTAGTCTGCAGTTCAACTGGAATTCACATAAAATCAGTTTATATTTTACAATTTCATTGCATTTATTGTGTAGGTCTGTAGACTACCTGGCACCAAAAAGACTGAAAAAGGCTTGTCATGGCTAATAGTCTAGGTTTTATGTCTAGGAATTACTGTACCGGAGCCCAGGCTGTTACTCTCCGTAGTAGCAAAGTGTTCTAGCACCACCATGTGCTCCTTTACCCCTCCAACCAATTTGAAAACTATTCAAGAGGAACCACACTTAGGGAATAGAAAAGTTTCAGTGTGTACGGCAACGTGAATGGCTGAAGAAAAGCCGGGGGTAGTACGGAGTCAGGCTAATAAAGATGTTTGTGTGTCTGACTCAGAACCTGTTCAGTTATGTTCAGTCATGTTCTGATGCATGTTTTGCTTGTGCAGGAACTACGACCCCATGCCCAAAGTCAACGTTCAGCCACAGTCATGTTCCTGTCCAAAAAAATCATTCAATTTAAGCACCTACGTGAACAAGGATAACTTCGGTGACATCGTCAGACGGAGAGCTGAAGAATATGAAAAGTATCAGATAAGGTGAGTGAGTTGTTTGGTATGTAGGCAACAGAGAGAGAGAAAAGCAGTTCCAGCCTAAGCCTTTTTGGCCCTTGAGCTAAGATTCAATTTGTACATCGCTACGAAAGTCGCTCTGCCATATTAATGCTATAAAGAGGATGACACATCCTCACACCATTGTCAAACAAAATGGCAACATGGCACTGCGCCAAGACGATTTTCCACCCACACCCTGATTAAGAAATGCTGAAAGTGGAAACCGAACAATAATCTGCACTTCTAATACATGAGTTTGGGTTTGTTTTTTCTGTACTTGCCCCTCATCAGAACATTAAAAAGTTCAAGAGGCTGTTTTAGGGTTAGGACTTAGGGTTAGAGTTAGGGTTACAATTAGGTTAAGGTTAGGGTTAAGATTAGGCATGTAGTGGTTGGGGTTAGTGTTAGAGGTTACGGAATGAATGTAAGCCAATGTGAAGTCCTCACAAGTATAGCAATACAAAATGTGTGTGTGTGTGTGTGTGTGTGTGTGTGTGTGTGCGTGTGTGCGTGTGTGTCAGACATTTGTCTGCAGTCTGTTGTCTTGGAATGTTCTAATGAAAATTGTTAATTCCCTTTATTATATTGGAACTCTTTGAAGCTCTAAATGAACTCAAAATGGAGAGTAAACTGTGAGCTAAATGAAAGCATGATTCTTCCGTTACAGAAAAGAGTCGATACTAAATCAACTTCTGTTGGCTCCACCAAACTCCCCTCTGCAATATCCAATCCAAGGATTCATTGTGAGTCCTCTCAAAAAAGGCATCATTCCAGGTACTGTAACCGAATCTTTCATTTTGATTAAATTTAACAGATAAACAACGGAATTTTTTTTTTTAAGTGCTGAAAAAGTTCTGAAAAGAAACTGGAATATAGAGTAAGACTTATATATCGAGTTAGACTGTGAAAGACTACTATGTGAGCTCAGAGCAATGGATGAAAATGACACAGCGGACAGAATATATGGACACCATTGAAAATATTATAGCTGGAAAACATATATGACCTGATTTTAAAAAGTAGATATCTACACTAATGTGGGCCCATTCATTTGCATATTTCCACTTAATTTCCATCTTTTATCATCTTTCCCATATTTTGTTTACACTATCAATTTATAAAGTAATGCTCTATTACAACACTACGATTATCATAACACTCATGTTACTATAACACTACTATTGGCATAACACTACTGTGACACTGCTATTGCTGCAACACAGAGGTGCCCACACTTTTTTGGCTTGCGATACACTTTTTCAGTGGCCAGCACAACGTGATCTTCTAACCAATATTGGCGATATTAGTTCATATCACCGGAAAATACTAGTTTGCTAGGCAGATATCGAGCCTAAACGTATGGAGGTGAGGGGAGTAGCTAGCTGACTAGTCCTATCAGAGAATTTAGCTAAACATATTATACTTAGAGCTACCTGAGCTTGCTAGCCATTAACAACGATAGCCCATAGCTTGCTAACTAAATTAGCATAGACAAATTAACATAGGAAAACTGAGTGTAGCTTTTCGCTATAACACTCAAAAAATGAATCGTTGGACAGTGGTTGCATGCAACAGTAGTAAGTAAGCTGTGACTTCATTAAGTTGAAAACATCACATACACTTAATATTGTGTGCAATCACTGTCCATCATTTGACTAAATCCATCTGTTTTTTGTATTTTATTATCTAATCATTTCGTTTTGATTCTACTTTTTGCGTGCAACCACTATCCAACATTTTGTTACTGTAGTAGCGTTCTATACACCCAGTGTTGTGCAGAGCTACTACTAGTTTTACATTTCATACTGTAGTACCATGCATGTTCTTTAACTATTTTGAATATCAAGTAGAATTGTACCTCTATTGGCATAAAAGTAAAACACAACACAATACACACTATTACAGTTACACAACTATTACTGTAGCACACCAGTGATTATAACCAAAATAATAACACAATTACTAAAACAATGTTAGTACAGCACAACTTGTTCTATGGCTCTGTGACCATTATAATGCAACTTTTACTATATAATATTCTATTTGTGTAACACTACTATGTAACCCGAGTATTACAACAATGCAAGTATTACTATGACACTACTATTACAATAATACAAGTATTATTATAACAATAATTTTACTGGAATAACAGAATATTAATACATTCAAAGGAGGATAGCTAGATCCTCCAGAACAGACAAAGCAAAACCAAAATGAGTCACTGTCACAAAGGTGATTGCCACCAAGATTTGGTGAAATAATGACAGTGTTCTGAATTGTACTGTGTTCCAGGTTTAGGCGTGCACGGTGTGAAAAAACAAAACTTCCAGGTAAGTAGAAACAACTGATGTCGGCCCACTTTTCAATTTTTGGTTAAATCTGATGTCACAATAACATTTCTGCTAACTTATAAAAGTGGGAGGGGGAGCATAATTGCAAAAGTTTAATAAGTGAATTGTTATCGAGTCTTGCCTAGCGTTTTACTTTCAGTGTACATACGATCACATGCCATGGTTTTGGTCCGGAGATCCCCAAAAATCCCAAGCATTTATTTAAATAACATTTTTCTGAATTGATCATAAAGCTAAAAAAAACAGCATTGAGGGCTGAAGGAACATTGCTCTTTCTGCCTGTGCTTGTAAATGTCATTAAAATGGTTGCACTCCCCACAGACCCCTCTGTCTTCCAGTGTCCAAGCATTTACTTCACTGCTTGGGGTTATGAGTCGCATCGTATTTGCAAAGCCCACTAGCGAAAAAGTAGACAATGTGGTGGGCCGGCCCTCCCAGTTTTTAGATGTTATTACTGGGCGGTGAATGCAAGGGCTCTGCCCTTTAAGCAAGAGTACGTTCCAGGAATAGGTCGCCTATTGCAGTCAATGTCTCCCCCAAGTGGTTTGTTAGGAAGTAAACATAAATATCTTGCTCCCAGCACTCCATCCATCCACCCATTATGAAACGTGCTTATTCTTGGTCAGGGTCGCAGGGCGGCTGGAGCCTGTACATGCATTAGTGAGAGGTAGGCACTCCTACAAAACAAAATTACAGACTGTCACACATGTAATTCGCCATTTGGCCGTTCTCAGCCATAGAAGGCTTCAAAGTGCCCGGCCAGCGTAGCCCGGAGATAAGACAGAGCAGGAAGATTTTTGGCTGCTCTGGTGTCGCGCTCATGTTGCCATATACCAATCGACAGGGATTAATGTTTGGTATGGGATCAAAAGCTGTCACTCTGTGAGGAATAATGACTAACCTCCTCTGTTCACTGTGTTTGTTTGCAAGCTATTGTGATCTGGCAAGCCAGTCCATTTCTAATCAAGCCTTTACCAAACTTCCAAAATCCAAGTTAGGTAGCTTTCTAGTTAGCGGTCTAATTTAATTTCCTCTGAATGTCACCTCATATATAGATATCTTTTTCAACTTGGTGGCCTTAGTTTGCTGCCCACCCTGTATTGACCCAGCATAGCATTAAACCAGCTAACTTAGCTAGTTATTCCAACTGAAAAATGATGTGTTCTTCTCTGCCCAGGTGTATTTTCCTTTTACATTACTCTTACATTACCCTTACTTTACTCTGGAACTTTGACATGCCCAAACGGCTGTTTGTACAAGTCATGATGTCCACGCAGTCACTATGGTTCGGTCAATACTAATAAAGTGACAAGCAGTCTCATCATAATAAATTGATCAGGGTTTTCATCACTGCAACCTACTGATAAAAAATATTTGATATAAATCTAAATCATCTTGTTGATGACATTATACACAAGGTCTGCAAAGACCAATACCACATCCTCCAGCAATATAAAATCTTTTCTGCTTTCAAGATATTGATTTTAAAAAATTGGTATAATTACACGAGAATGCCTCTTGTTTATGACCAGCATTTTTTCGCCACTGAATTGGTATACCTTCAGGCTATTGTTGACTTTATCTTCCTACTATGACAGAATATGAATTTTTGGTTGTGAAAGATTTTTTTATGTATTCCCAGATAGACTCTATTGTCCAGTGTGTCATGCTTGGGGGGTTTCAGATAAGACTGCAGGGAGGGGTGCATGATAATGGACAACCTACACGCTAATTGTGCAACTTAGAAGCTCTGTCATAGTTGTTTTGTATCATCTACTAATAAATCTAGTAGAGTTTGTTGTTTCTATGCATAGTTTGGCTGCAGGCGCACTGAATGTCAGAGTTGAGTCATCTCAGGACACCGACGTCCTGGCCACTAGGGGGCTTGTCCCAAGGGGTTAAAATATTAAGTAGCATGGTTAAATAATTTTCTCTCAATTTTTAGTCATGATAGTTAATAATGAATAATGGATAAATAAATATGTCATGTCATAATGATTTATAGACAGAAAAGCTACATTGAGAATGAGCGACAGAAGACTTGTATTGATGACTGTCGATGAAAACCTCATTGAAATAAAATATAAATATCAAGCTATGCAATATTGAAATATATAAAATTAACATTGCTGCAAACAATCAAAACAAAGAAGGTTTTATGTCAATTTTATATCATGTGACATTTGCACAGTTTTAGCATGATTCTTGATTCTTAAATGGATCATGCTTAGGAATGTTTATTCTTGCATGTGGACATAATTTAAATCATACGTTGGAACATTTTGTGAAACAATTGTACAACCACATGTAGGATGAAATTCCAAGATGTTTTTGTAAATGAGGCCCCTGGTGCACTAAATCAACTCAACTAAAATTGTGAAGACAACAACCTGCAAAAGAACTGAACTGCTTTGTTACAGTATGGATACAGAACACTTTACCCAATTGAGGATCAGAAGGCTTATGGTTATTAACTTGAGGAAAAGCCACTTACCACAGAAATCACTTGTTTTGTTTAACTGTGGACCCCTGACTATGTGCAGGTGACACTGAGCGTGAGCAGTGGTGTTCTGGCAGTGGAAGGTCTTCAGGAAAAGGACCAAGTGCAGGGACAGGGTGAGATGGTTCTCTCCATTTCTACCTCCAGCCTGCAGTCTCTCAATGACCTGCTGGGTCGGGTCTCCTACAGAAGCACTGTGTACAGCATCAAGTCTGGAGACCTGGGTAAGCCCCTCCCCTGAACTCTGTTCCACTTCTCTCTCTCATCAGTCTATAGGGTTTGTAATGAGCTCTGAAATCACGTTTACTGAACTCAACAGTTTGAATCAGAGCTGGGTAGAGTATTAAAAAAAATAATGAATAAATATGAATAAATATTGCATTAAAGGCACCATAAAACCTAAAAAGGAAAAATTACCGCTACTAATTCAAAACAGCTTTTGACACAATAATGACAGTTCTCATGTCACTCATGCTAAGTTGGAAGAAGCTGGAGTAAGATGCTTTTTTATGTACTGTAGCACAACCTCAGATAGTGTACTCCTGCATAAGTGCAATACACTGAGGTGCTGCTTGGTTCACAATCAAAGGTACCTCATACAGTGATTATCTTGCAAGTAATACATTTTGTTTCGATGAAGGTGTTCAATCTCTTTGAGTCTTACCATTGATACTGATTTAACTAATTAAATTTACATTTTTGATAAACTGATGAGCTACAGCTAAAGACATGAACATCATAAACATCAAACACACCATCATGTGAGGTTACCGTTTCATATGTCCATTTGTTTTGATTCTTCATCAGTACACTTCAACTTTGGGCAGTACAAGGCCATCTTCCCGGTTGTGATCCGACAGCCTACAGTACCAGTTCTGTACGACTTTGGAGAAGGTGAGTCAACCCACCTGTCAATCAAAAACACGGTGACTCCACCCATTCGTGAACTCTGACCTTTCCCAAAATTCCTTTCAGACAATAAGCAAACAACTTATGTGTTCTATCTTGTCGGCATAGAAATAAAGTTAGACATACCATTGTACGTAATGAAAATCTGAAGAATTCCTATTCCGGAAAGCAGAAGCTGAACCCATTATACATAATACAGGGCCAGACTTAGGCAGAGCAACCTGTTGGATCAACCTTTAGCAAAATGTACAATTTGTGAGGTGGTGTAGTGAGTGGACCCAGGTGCAGACAACGAGGCGGAGGCAGAGATGAGGTGGCAAACAATAAAGATTTACTGGTGCAAAGCAAAAACTACAAAAACACTGAATTAAGGCTAAACAAAGGGAAGACAAAATAAACCGGAGATGAGACTCCAAAAATGAACAAAGTTAATACAAAAAAATATATATATCTTAAACAGGAACACAAAGGACAGATAACAAAGAAACAAGTAAACACTCTAAATCACCAAATAGACTTTAACAACAAGCGGAACTTTTAGTGCGCAAGAAGTGAGAGCTAAGACAATAGTCCATGAAAACTCAAGACTGAGCAAAGTCGGGAAACGAAAGACATGGAATAAATAAAGAAAACCAAACAAGACACAGGTGGAACAGATGACACTTCATGAGGCTGGGTAATCAGGATAGACACAGGTGAAAGAAATAAAAAGTGAATAAGGGAGTGCTGGTGACATCTAGCGGTTGGTGCTGGAAGGACCCGGGCGAACCCTGACGCAACTCACAACCAGATTAAATGAACAGATGTATTAAATGACAACAAATACGCAACCTCCAATCTAAAGATGAAGTTTGACTGCCTTAAAAATACAGCGTTACATACATAGACAATTTAGAGCTGCAAAAAAAAATCGATGAAAGAGAATACGAAACCACAGCCTGTTTCTCCCCAAAGTAGGCCCCAGAAAACCAAGATCAAAGTCCAAAAACCAAAAGTCAGCCAAATATTCCAAAAAGCCAGGGATGAAACCGTAAAAATGCCAGGTGAGCTGTACGACAAAAACGTCAGGCCCCTGTGCACCAAACACAAAGCAACACCAGGCCACGATGCAGGGTTCAGATTCCTCAGATGGCAGGTATCAACCCCAAAATTTCCACCGCAACAGATGATAACTGACTGAAGTTAAGCACACAAAAATTCTCTAACTCTGACAAGCAAAAAAAGTTTTGCATTATATTTTGTGCAAGAGAGGGGAAAATGGCTCTGACTGGGTGAAGTGTGGAAGGGTAGGGGAGTGGGAATAGGGTCGGACAGGGACTGCCTTATCTGAGAGTTGACAAATTCAGGCATTTAAGTTAGCTTATGTTGTTGGAAGCAGGGCTGAGCACTATGATATTATTATCCTCAAGATTCATTGTCTTATGGTCTTTATAAAGATACATGATTGTGTGAGAAATATGTTGAACATGTTAGAATATGTCAGCTCAGCTTTTGAATATCTCTTAAACAAAACAAATGGAAGTTTACTTCTACTTCTAACAACATGGCGATATTTGTACACAGATCACTGTCCAAGCCAGCCAGTTGTAATCTCCGCCTTCAGTCAAAATGTTTTGAGAACAGAGATAGAGAGAAAACAGAATGAAATTGCTCAAGGATGCTTCTTTTGATGTTTGTTTGTGGGGGTGGGGTGGGCTGGGGGGAGGACAGAGATAGAGAGAAAGCAGAATGAAATGTAATTTTTGTTACATTTGTAACAACCAGATGTAACCTGGTGTTGTTATTTTCCTTTTTTCAGTGTACTCTTTTTGAGCGAATGTTTTTTTCTAATGATGTTTTGGTCTTTGTTTTTGTTCACTATTATGACAGTAATTCCTACATAATATGCAATAAAGTTTTTGAAATATATTTTATTTTTACCTTTTATGGTTCCCTTTCCGTAAGGATGCTACCTTTGGAGGGCGCTCACTTCTAAGGATGTAGGCAGCAAGGAAGCTTCCCTCTGTTTGAGAGACAGCCAATATCACAGCTATCAAACTTAACATGACTTTATATAATTTGCACATTTATTTTATCATTCCAGATGTCAACTCTCAAGTAACGGTGACAACTAAGACCTTCCTGAGGTACCCTGAAGTGAACCGTCTCGTCAAAAGCATTAGAAAGTTTTACAAAGACATCAAAATCATCATTGCGGACGACAGCCTAAACCCACAGAAAGTGAATGGAGACAACATTGAGCAGTACTTCATGCCACCTGCCCAGGTACAGCTTTTAGAAGAGATGCTGGAAGAGTTTTAGCACATGTACAGTATGCACATGGTGCTACATTACCGAGAGACATAGTGCTGACTGAAAGAGCTCATTGTAGTGTAGTGTAGTATGATGTAAATATGTGGACTGACTGTAAAAATACTTATCACAGTATTTCACAGCAAAGTGCAGTACTGTGCAAAAGTCAGAGACCACACTTTCATTTATTCATTGTCAGATAATAATGCAGGAAACATATATTTAAAAGATAATCTCAGAAAAGCCTCCACCACTACATTCAATATCAAATATATCAGTATTTGTCCTTTTGTGTACCCTACTACCACTTTAAGTCTTTCATCTTTCCAATAAACAAACAAGTTACAGCTGTGTCATACACCATAGCAGTAGACCCCCAGGAAGACAGCAAGATGCAGGAAAACACAGTTAGTTCAGTTGGACTTTTGCCTTTTATTACGTTCCTCCCGGAAGGGGAGGAGAGAACAAATGAGGCATAGGCACATGCCTCCAGAAATAAAATGAATAAAACATGTTGTATTTTCCCTGTATGAGTTCTGGTACTGAAACTGGAAAAAAAAAAAAAACAATAATCTGAAATAACAAAGGGAAAAAAACGACAAAAAACTTAATCTTTTCAGCTCGTCTCATCAGTATTTCGCTCTCTCTCTCATCATTCGTCTCCGTGTTCCAGACCCTGCTGTCGATCAGAGCAGGTTATATGCTAAATAGCTAACAGCCTGTGTGCAGTTGCTGCTCTGACGGTAGCCGTGGTCTTAATCAGCCCGATTCCCCTGCCCAGTCCAGCTCCTCCCACAACTACAGGGTAGACAATACTGCATGATTGATGTTCACTAATGGTATGTCCCGAATCTTTGATTCGTGAGTCAAAATTAAGTAAATAAAAACGTGTGACCGAACTCCTCCTGTCTTCCGCTCTTTGGACAGGATGGGATTTAAGGTTAGTGTTAGGGACAGGACGGGGTTTTGGGTTATGGTTAGGAACAGGATGGGTATTAGCACACTCATTTGCCCCTCTGTCACAGAACAGGGAAGGACAGTGGAGGGCCTCAGTGATATTATTACTGGAGTGTTCACTTTTGAGTGTTCAGTGTTGCATACTAGGTTGAGTGTTACATTCTGTGTTCAGTGCTGAGTGTTACATGCTGTGTTCAGTGTTGAGTGTTCAGCATTGAACACTCTGTTGAGTGTTCAGTGTTACATGCTGTGTTCAGTGCTGAGTGTTCAATGTTACATGCTGTGTTCAGTGTTGAGTGTTCAGCGTTGAACGCTCTGTTCAGTGTTGAGTGTTCAATGTTACATGCTGTGTTCAGTGTTGTGTGCTGCATGCTGTGTTCGGTGTTGAGTGTTGAATGCTGTGTTCAGTATTGAGTGTTGAGTGTTGCATGCTGTGCTGTGTTGAGTGTTCTCTAATGCACTGTTTTTTCTGTTTTACCCTGTAGGGCTGGTTTGCTGGCAGGAACCTTGTCGTCTCGCAGGTCACCACCAAGTACTTTCTGTGGGTGGACGATGACTATGAGTTCTCAGAGAAAACAAAGATAGAGAAATTTGTAGAAATCATGGAGTCTATGCCTGAACTGGATGTGGTAAGCAAGACGTTTCTGCCAAAACAAGAAGTAGTTTCTAGAAGCTGAATGTATATCGGTTCTTGTGTACTTTCACTTTGACTACTTGTGTACTAGATTTTAAGACACCAAGGCAGGACCTTGCAATAAAGATGAGATTCCTAATCCTTTATAGTTTAAGAAACTTTATTGTAATTATTCAGTTTAATACAGATAATTGTGGTTAATTTACCCACAAATATCTATGAAGATATTTGCCTTTATTGTCTTTGTGGTTAGTCTATTGTGTGGGTATTTCAGAGGCCCAGATTTGGACCAATTACTTTGAACTACAGTCAAAGGCAAGATTCTTAATAGCACTTTAGACAGTTATTATTTTGGTACGGAAACAAGGACACACAGCATCATTGATAGAAAGCACCATTCAGCTACTTGAGGCTAATAGCTCCCCCTCCAGCCTGCTAAATGTGAGTGAGTGAGTGAGTGAGTGAGTGAGTGAGTGAGTTAGCTAGTTAGTTAGTTACAAGCTAGGTCCATGAGGTGCTCCACATCTGAAAAATTGCAGGCCATTTTATTCAGATATCTTAATGAGACATTAGTATGTAAAATGTTCATGGATTTTATGATCACAGCCATGAAAGAGGGAAATTCTTAAAGTGCTGTAGACATTCAATCAAAAAAAAGGAAAACAATTACAGACGCACTCAAACTGTTTGCGTTTGCCTTCAGGGAGATTTTGTTTCTGTGGCGGTTTCATGAACAGTTACAGAATGGGGTATCTTCCTGTGTTGGCAGGTAGCAGGTTCGGTGGGCTGGCTAAAAAATTCGTTCAAACTCGTCTATCACGAGGGGGATGAGGAAGGCGGCTGTTTGACCAGAGTGAGGGGGAACTACCAGCGCATTCCAGGCATCCCAAACTGCTTCTTCACCACGGGGGTGATCAACTTCTTCCTGGCCCGGACCGACGCCGCACGCAGGGTGGGCTTCGACCCACTGCTGAAGAGAGTGGGCCACTCAGGTAAGGCCTGGGCTGGACCTGGAGAACCTCCAGCACAGTTTTCCCACAATGTGTTATTGACCCAGTGGGCCACCTGGCATAATTAGCCTATCTGTCCGTCCTAATTAGCCTTATCGGGTATGTCAAGTTTCACGCTATCCTATGGTTTGATGTCAGTGTTAAATAAAATGTGTTTCAATAATTAACGGCAATAATGAGGGAGGCCACTTCCGTTAGGTGATGTGTCAGCTCGTCAGCTGGTCCCAGGGTCAGATGCGCCGAGACTTGGGAAACTTCTTGGAAAAGTCGGGGTCATGACAGGTTGCAGTCAAGACGACTTAGGATGTGCACAAATCTTCCACTTGTGCCCGGCCGCAAGGGAGATACGGAGGAAAAGTATGAAGATACTTTTTCCTCAGAACAGCTGTCGATGGGAAATAGCCCAGCTTGCTTTATTTCTCGGGATGGTGGCAGGCCGACTCAGCGAGGTGCGAGTTGGGAAGCCCAGCAAAGTCCGGCAATGTCCTTAAGGAGATGCATCTACTCGATTAGGCAGTGCCTTACCTCTGAGCAAAGTTGCGCGATGGAACCCCATGTGTGATCCCATGTGATTGGTGTATTGTTTTGGCCACACAAACATTTGACTGGCTTGTGGTATTGGAGCAGTCAATGAAACATGGATAGATAGAGCATCGATTACTGCGTTAATGTTTAAGCTTGTCCCCATTATGCTTGTCCCCATTCCTCCAAAAAGGGGGTGTTCCTTGCCCCAAGCTGATGCTTAATTGGTCCCGCTGAGAGTTTATTGCAGGATCACAAGAAGGGGACAGGCCTTGGTTGACCAAAAGAGTTAATGATGCAGAGAGTCAGGGAGCCAGAGGCCCCAAAGTTCCTGAGTATAGTTAAACATTGTTACAAAATAAAAGTGCAAATCTGGGTTTTTAAATCTGTTGGTCGTGCAATAAGACACACAGGAGCTTTTTGGAATTTTGAAAATCGCTAGTGCTTGAAAATATGACAAAATTGAAGACTAAGTTGAAGACTAATAACTGACCATGTCATTGAATTTCTGTGGAAATTCTACCAAAGTTTCCACCTTGGGGGTTGGGCCTGGAGAGTTTATGACATTTTGTAGGCGTGTCCTCTCTTGCCAACTGGATCTATGCCTGTAGTTTCTGAGCCTGATATTAATGTTGTCTGATAAACTTAGAGACATGCAAAGATTTGAAGAATTTAATTGAAGATCTTTATTCGGAGCCAAATTAAAAACGATTTGTGTCTTGCCCATGTCCGCAGCACACCCATGCTGATATATACAATAACACCATAACATACTTCCTCTTGTGTGAATTGAGTATTCAGCCAAGCTGTTGCACAATGAGAATAACGCTCCCATAATAATGTGATCACTGAGATTGCACAAAATTGCATGTGAAATTATTCATTTATCAAAAGTTCAGTTGCCAGTGGAAGTTCTTTTGGCCCTGCATTTAGAATAAGCTACCATTTCTGCAACATAACTTCAATTCTTAAAATTAATTGAGGACAAAATAAAATATGTCGAATTTATGTTTCTGTTGTTCAGTCTCGTGTCATTACATTGGTTTCTCCTTTTCTTGTTTGATAATTCGATATACTCCACAGGTTTTTCTGTTGTGTTCAATTTTACTGCCTTCGGAGTGGCTTCTTGGCTTCTTGATTCACGATGTGACATTCTGCCCTCTCTTCGGCTGTCTCCTTTCTGCAGAGTTCTTCATGGACGGGCTGGGAGAGCTGCTGGTGGCCATATGTCCTGACGTCGGTCTTAACCACCAGCGTCGGAGGGCAAATCCTCAATATCGCAAATTTCGGAGGCCACCCAGAAATGATACTGACAACAAACTCTACCTCCACTTTTTCAAGAACCGTCTGAAATGTATGAAGTGGTGAAAATGTGGATTGAAGACACACATATGAGTACTGTGGAAGTAGAACTGAATGTAGAACTGCACCTTGATGCTATTTTGGCTTGCAGCTACTATGTTTTTGTTTACAAAATCATGCACACTTTTGTTTGTGGAAGGTACAGTATGTAGGATACACACTACTGCACATATTTCTGTTGTTTATCTCATTTCATGTGGAATTTGTGGAATATTATGGATTGTGTGGTCTTAATATTGCTTGAACTTTTTGAATACATTGTTACTGGGATTCCAGATTCTACCTACGTGCCTGTAAAATCATTTTGGGATACAGAGTGTTGTGGTGTTTCATCATGGAACTGTGACATTCATATATATACATCAAAGGGAGAGCCACATGCACAATAAAAGGTGGCATCTATTTCATCTCACGTCAAATGTGCAAAACTTTGGTGTGAAAATTTATTTATATACATATATATATATATATATATATAAATTTTCACACCAAAGTTTTGCACATTTGACGTGAGATGAAATAGATGCCACCTTTTATTGTGCATGTGGCTCTCCCTTTGATGTATATTTCCTGTGTGTGTGTGGATAAAATAAGCATAATAACCCCTGGCTCATCAGCAAATGCAACTTAATGAGTGTAACTCAGAGCTACTCAAACTTAGTCCTGGGGCTCCCTGTGTGCGCTGGTTTTCCTTTTGACCTGAATTGCAATCCCAGCCTTTTAACAGGCCGGTCGTTATTCTTAATTACACGCTTTTCATGTTTATTTAGCCTTTTAAGCCATTATGTCAAAAATTGCTGTGCATGTCATGGAACTAGATGGTCTGTAGTCACGTAGTGCCTATTGTGCTGTATTGCAAACAGTGAGGTAGAAAAGAGGTAAAAATGTTTTATATCTGATCAAATTAAAGACTGAGGTGAATCAACAGGCTCTTAATTAGAGAAATAGCAGACAACTGGCCACTGAAACTAACCTCTTGGTAGATAATGAAGAATTCACAAGGAAACACAAGGAAGCCTGTAAACCAAGCCTTTGGTAATTATGAAACAACCCAAACACGTGTTCAACAACCTTAATTAAGCAAGAGACTGGTTATAGCAAAAAACAGCATGCACAGGGGTCCCCAGGACCAAAAAGGAGAGCCACTTCTCCTCCTCTTTTTTTAACAGTTATTTTTAATACAACTTAATTGTACTTTGATTAAATTGATTAAATTTGGCATCTATATTGGCACTCACATCCCAAGCCCAACCTTACAGTATCGACCCAGTTGAATCACATTGTGGCACTACAGAGCACATTTTGTTTTTTAAGTCATAAATTCATGAAAAATAAATGTTGTCTTTTAGACATATAAAACTTGCTGTAGTGACTGATCAATTTCCTCATCTGGAACACATCTGTACTTCATTTGCTGCACCCATCTTGGATAGACACCATTTTAGAAATGCTATTAGCCTATGTTTTCCTCTTTCCTCATTTTTGGCCTAATCACATCGGTGAGACCTATGAAACTTAATATATTGGTAGAGGGTACCTCCACATGGCCACTAAGTGAGCTTAGCACTGATTGGCCATTTATCCAAAGCGCAAACATCCTTCTCCTGACCCATTTGCAAGACACTTTCACTGATGTGTTCATTGCTGCTCTTTAAATGTTATTCTAATTTTTTTCGGGAAAAAAAAAAAAAGATGGCCGCAATAAGCAAATGAACCTGTATACGGGTGTGGCTTTTTTCATAAAACCTAATAAATCCCAAATGGTTTGACATACAGTGATTAAACGTAGTGTGTCTACCCTGAGCACAATCACAAAGATTTGGCCCAATTCGTCAACAGGGTGGCGATATCATGCTCTACTATCTTTTAAATGAAAAAGAAAATTCACTAAAAATCCCTGTCTGTGTGTGTTTGTGGTCACCGCCATCTTGAATTGGTGGCAATTTAGAATTTTGTTTGTTCACACATCACTTTTTGGACTCACTTGGTTGATTCACATTCGAGCTGGCGCACTGATAGATGGCACCTCCATACCACTACTAATTAAATTTTGGTCTGATTGGCCACATGATGGCACTATAGCAGTTTACTAAAATATCACAAATTAAACTACGATAAATTCTGTGATGTTAGATTTATGGACCAGTAATTATTGTCACAAGATCCTGCTTTACATACAGAATAAATTTGCCCCAAGGATCCATTACCCTAGGATTATGGATTTACTGCCATTTTGAATAAGTAGCCTGCATTTATTCATAAATACATCTTTGAATTAAAAAACGTTTACATTTCATTTTTTAAATGGAAAAATTCACAAAAAAAAAACAGTTTCCTTTTAAACATTTGAAACTTGCCCGGCTGATTAAGCACCACATTAGGAATATGCCTTAGCATATTTTTATTTCACTTGTATGTCTATTTGTGACTTGGTGCTTGGCCCCTTGCTGCTTTTTACTGAAAGAAGCAGCCACCAATCTCCTGGCTGCGTTTTCTGTGCACAGGGATGAAACATCAGGGGCTGACCCAGATTATTTCAGTGGGCGAGATCTGAAATAACAAACATCCCAAGTCAATGTATTGTTTTATAAATTAAACTCACGTTTCAATGCGTCGCAGCTTTGGGTTGCCTGTTAGCGCGCCCCCAACGTGACTGCAAGGTCTGGCGGCACGTGCAGGAGGGGAGCGGTGCGCGCGCACGCAGCTGTCAGAGCAGCCGCGATAGGAAATGCAGCCGAAGCCTGGAAGTGACAGATCCCAGCGCAGTCTTGAGAAGCGGTGCGATCCGGAAAGGGCAGAGTGAGTAAAACACACAACACAACGCTGAAAACAAAATCTGCCACGACTGAACAATCGCGACCATCTTTTGTGATCGACTGAAATAGTTTCCGCCTAGTTCGATAGCTAGCTAAAGCTAACGATGCTCGGCCAGAGTCATGATATATAGCTAGCGGTGGCTAGCTAAGCTAGCTAGCGGCTGGCGAGATTGGCAGACATCTCGCGCTGTCCTTTCTCGTCCTCTCCTCTGTCATTCACTGGCGGAAGGTGGATCGGTGACTGGAGCTGTGGAGGGGGCGGCAGGGATATTAACCCCCTGGACACTCAGGTGGATATAGCACACTGTACACCCGATTGTGGGTAAGTAGAATGCAACGGGCCAGCCAAGCGAGACCGGGGATTATGATTGGGGCCTAACACAGGGAGGGAGTGAACCAGGAAAGCGTACACACTGAGTTGCTAGCCAGCTAAATTAGGAAGTTGAGTTATTGTGAGAATGAGGCCTACAGATGCTATATGAGTAATATTCGAGCATCGAAGGGCGTCTCGATGGCAGCTTCGGAAAGGATTACATTAGCTTGTTGGTAGAAAGCTTGGACTGCTAACGTTATCTAGGTAAGTTGGCTAAATCAGTCGGTTTAGCTGCAGAAACGTTGGGTAGCCTGCTGCTAAGTAACACCCAGATTGTTTAGCTGTCAATATAAAACATTTTCACACAACGTATAATGTAATCAAAACATTGCATGCAGTTAGCAAGCTGTATGATTTATAATCGACATCATGTACCGGCTAGCTATCCATCTAGTTATCATAGCGGCAGTATAATATAGGATGGGCTAACAGGAGAGCGGGGAAATGATAACTATCGGTCGTTACAGCTCAGTGCAACGTCACATACCGTTATTACGCTGCTCATTGCAGACGTGCATTGTTAAGAATATGAAGCATGTCAGTACGGTGTCCTGATTTTATAGCGTGATAGTGTGCATTGGTTCGGCTGTGTGCTCCATGTACGTAGTTGACATTGTTTTGTAACGTTACAGGCTGTGTGATCTTTTTGAATCCCAAACGGCACAGACTTTGGTGGATTAGTAAACACAATACATGGGGATACGGGGATGGGGTGGAGTCATATTAGTAATGTCTAATGCTTTGTAACTGGACAACAGGGCAACTTACTGTATGGTCTTTTGAGTAACGTTGGTGAGGGAGGTATTACATTTGCAGGGTCTTTATATTCTTCAAGTTTCTGAGTGAAATGGCGTGCAAATGAGTTTGGTTAGTGTGTGTGTTTCACGGAGGTACCGCTCCCCCTCTGCTTTCAGACAGTCTATTTATATGGAAGGGGAAGTAAGAGAAGGAAACCGATCTATTTACGGAGATGGAAATTATATTTGCGTTTAATGTATGACTTGTATATTTAACGCTAAATTCCGTTTTTTATTTAGGGAATAATAATGGTAAAATTAGTTTCATTAAAAAAAAAAAAAGGAAACGTGTTCTGGAACGGCCACGGACTGCCTAAATATGATTTCATTTATTGACTCATCAATACACATTCTTTAATTCTTCAGAAAGTGTATTTTGAGTCATTTGTATATATTCTCTTTAAGTCCGTTGCCACTGCTCTGCTGTTTGTGCGTTCTTTGAGTTTACCATGAGCTGCATGCGGTTTGGGCTGTTTGCAGTGTATCTCGGGCAGTGGTTCTAAAGCTGTGGGTCAGAACATGTCCATGATGTGTCCTGGCAGCGGTTGAGATGGGTTGTGAGATAACGTTACGTGCGGAGGAGAATTATATTCTCGCCAGGCTACACACAAAACAAGGTGCGCGCAGTATTCGTTTGCTACTGCATGCACTGGGTATACGTGCGAGCGTGTTTGCACATTAAGTAGGTGCTAGGCTCTGTTCAGTACAGCACACAGCCTGAAGCTTGGGCCGGTTAAAGGGAACTGATTAGTTAACATTTAACCGTGATTTACAATGGTAACTATAAATAGTGTGGGTGAATTACAATGGTAACTATAAATAGTGTGGGTGAATCTTGCTTAAAGCAACTCTTGTTCACTGAGGCATTCTCAAATATTATTATAAATGGCCCTTTGTTTTTTGTTTATGATTGCATAACTGCCAATGCCCTTTAAAAGGCTGTTCGTGTGAATATATGAATGGATATTATATGTATGGTCAGTAAGTCGGTTTTATTGCAAGATTTGCTCATAGATGATAATGTTCAGTACAGGGTATTGTTTATGAGAATGCAGTTGTGTAATTTCATGTCTTTACAAAGAATATTTTCTGATAAATGGTGAATTTTAAGTGTGTGATTGTGTTGCTGTAGGCCACAGCTAATGCGGCTTCTTGTTTTTTCTTAGATTTGTCTTTTCCTCCTGCCTGTTGCTCACACAGTGACTGAAAGGAGGGGCCATGACTGAGATTTCTGCCCTCACGCCCTCGCCCCCAGGACTGGGGGACCCCCACTCCTCCCCGCCTCTGCTGCCCCCGTCGACGCCCCCGCCAACGCCCCCTCCTCATCCCGCCGCACCCGCGGACGCCCCGAAACAAGCCCCGGTCCCCAAATCCACCCTGTACGGAGATCCGGCCGTGATGCCACGAGCTGCGGTTAGAGAGAACCCCGCAGGACGAGGATCTCCCTCGACCCCGGCCGAAACAGCGGCACCGCCGCCGCCGCCGCCGACCGCGAACAGCGCCGTGCCGCCTTGCGAAGGCCAGGGGTCCCCCTCCCCCGATCTTAAGGCTGGCCCCAACCTCTACCCGAGCGTCAGCGTACACCAGCCGTCCGATCCCGACGCCGAACGCCGCCCCCCCGGCACGCCCCCCCGGCCCCTACCTGCGGACGTCGCCCCGGCGACCGCCGCCGCGGCCGAGGCGCCAAAAGCGCCCGACCCCCACTCGCCGCAGCCCCTCGCCTCCCGGGCCCCGTGGTCCCCGGACCCGGGGGCCCCCGGCACCCCGAGGGCCGAGCCGCGCTGCCCCCCCGTGCTGGTGGTCCAGGAGCCGGCCCCCGCCGCCCCCCTGTTCAACCCCCAGCGCCAGCCCGCGCCGGACACGCTGAGCTACCTGGAGTCGGCCAGCATGATGTCGGGCAGTCGGATGTCGCTGTCGGGCCTGGGCGACGACAGCAGCTCGATGGGCTCCGACTCGGAGCTCAACGGGGCGGTGCTGAAGCGCACGGATAAGTACGGCTTCCTGGGCGGGACGCAGTACACCGACGGCAGGTCAGTGGCGCTCGCGCTTCACCCCTTCAGGAGCCCCCCCTCCTTCAGGACCCCGCCGTCAGAGAAGAAGCGCTGCTCTGGGGTCTATGTTCCCCTGTCTGTATCAGTAGAGCTGGTCCCACACTGATCTGTGTTCCCCTGTCTGTATCAGTAGAGCTGGTCCCACACTGATCTGTGTTCCCCTGTCTGTATCAGTAGAGCTGATCCCACACTGATCTGCGTTTCCCTGTCTGTATCAGTAGAGCTGATCCCACACTGATCTGTGTTCCCCTGTCTGTATCAGTAGAGCTGATCCCACACTGATCTGTGTTTCCCTGTCTGTATCAGTAGAGCTGATCCCACACTGATCTGTGTTTCCCTGTCTGTATCAGTAGAGCTGATCCCACACTGATCTGTGTTCCCCTGTCTGTATCAGTAGAGCTGATCCCACACTGATCTGTGTCCCACTGTCTGTGTCAGTAGAGCTGATCTCACACTGATCTGTGTTTCCCTGTCTGTATCAGTAGAGCTGATCCCACACTGATCTGTGTTTCCCTGTCTGTATCAGTAGAGCTGATCCCACACTGATCTGTGTTTCCCTGTCTGTATCAGTAGAGCTGATCCCACACTGATCTGTGTCCCACTGTCTGTATCAGTAGAGCTGATCTCACACTGATCTGTGTTTCCTTGTCTGTATCAGTAGAGCTGATCCCACACTGATCTGTGTTTCCCTGTCTGTATCAGTAGAGCTGATCCCACACTGATCTGTGTTTCCCTGTCTGTATCAGTAGAGCTGATCCCACACTGATCTGTGTTTCCCTGTCTCTATCAGTAGAGCTGATCCCACACTGATCTGTGTCCCACTGTCTGTATCAGTAGAGCTGATCTCACACTGATCTGTGTTTCCTTGTCTGTATCAGTAGAGCTGATCCCACACTGATCTGTGTTTCCCTGTCTGTATCAGTAGAGCTGATCCCACACTGATCTGTGTTTCCCTGTCTGTATCAGTAGAGCTGATCTCACACTGATCTGTGTTTCCCTGTCTGTATCAGTAGAGCTGGTCCCACACTGATCTGTGTTTCCCTGTCTGTATCAGTAGAGCTGATCCCACACTGATCTGTGTTTCCCTGTCTGTATCAGTAGAGCTGGTCCCACACTGATCTGTGTTTCCCTGTCTGTATCAGTAGAGCTGATCCCACACTGATCTGTGTTTCCCTGTCTGTATCAGTAGAGCTGATCCCACACTGATCTGGGTTACCGTGTCTGTGTCAGTAGAGCTGATCCCACACTGATCTGGGTTACCGTGTCTGTGTCAGTAGAGCTGATCCCACACTGATCTGTGTTTCCCTGTCTGTGTCAGTAGAGCTGATCCCACACTGATCTGTGTTTCCCTGTCTGTGTCAGTAGAGCTGGTCCTGCACTGATCTAGGTTCCCGTGTACCCTTAAGCAAGGTACTTAACCAGCATTGCTTCAGTATACATCCAGCTGTATAAATGGATGCAGTGTAAATGCTGTGTAAAATGTTGTGTAAGTCGCTCTGGATAAGACCGTCTGCTAAATGCCTGTAATGTAGCGTAATGGAAAAAGTCTTTCCTGAAGTGCAGCCAGCTTCTCCTTCGGCCACCATGTGTTTGGGTTTAGTTCCTGCTGCCATTTAAAGAGCTTATAATGAGTTACGATCGACGGTTCATGTTAAATAGCGACACAAGGAGGGAGCCAGAATTATTCAGAGCACGCGAGAGGAATATTTCCGACAGCCGCCTCGAACGACTGAAGTTCGGAACTCTTGGAACCATTTTTCTTTCGCGGTTATGAAATACTCATTGAAATTCCGTAGCCGTACGCTCGCCGGGCTCGGACACACGGACAATGGGCCGCCCTCGCAGGATAGAACGATTTTGGGCCGAAGCGTTGGCAAGCCAGCTGCCGTCCGCTCGTTTGCCAACTCGCTAAATGCGGCCGTTCGGATTCCAGGGAAACGTCCTCGGGTGCTAGAACGAGCACGGGGGCAAATTAACGGTCACAGGGGCAGACTGACCGTTACCAATGTGCGGCATCGGTTGCCAGCGCTGCGAAGGCAGGGAGACTGGGCTGGGGTGTTCGGTGGGAAAAGGAGGTGGCGTTGGTGTTGGGAGTCATTTGGCTGCGCTTGTGCTGGAGCTAGCTAGCTGCCTGGCTACCTACCTAAATACAGTGGGTCACTGTTGTTGTTGTTTCTGGTAGTGCATTGCGTTCGAGGTGACTCTGCGCAGCACTAGCAAACTTGCCTGGGATTTCACTTTCCACCAACAGTGATTTTAGCTAAGTAGAGTAAGTTGTGAGTTTAAAAAAAAAAAAATGCTAAATAGGCTCTTGCTAGTGAGAACTACGAGAGAATTCTAGGATGCTCTGTGACCTGACACAATATTGCAGCCAATCACAGCTGAGAGAATGCACCTGTTATGTAAAGTGTTTTTTTTATTTTTTTTATTGAACGAGCAAGTTTCTATTAAAAAAGTAATGGGGTGACCTGGCAGTCTCCAAAACAGCTGACCGTTGTTCTGTAGGGGTGTTGGGAAGGACGCCCGTCTCAGAGTGCGAGTCGGTGGAGGTCGGCGAGCGGGTAGCCGGGCCGCTCTCTTAAGCAGGGGAGGAGTCGAGCGGCGTTCGCCGTGGATACCGGCCCGCCTGACCCGCGAAGCGTCGCTCCCTTTCCCCTCCGTCGTGTGGCTCGTTTCAGCAACGTAGCAGGACCTCATCAAGGTCTGCATTCGGCGCAGGAGTCGTAGCAGGTTTCCCAGGGGATACTCTTCCTTCTGCTGACAAGGCCACCGCCATGTAAGCTAGGGAGCTTTTTACCGCTACGCTTTGGCGGAACACAAGGTAGCCAGATAGACATTATTCATTTTCCTAATGGCTCCCCCCCCCTTTTTAAAGGCCCGTTTGAGCACTTGTTGGTCTTGTCCCACGTTTCGAAAGCGTTGCGCTGCTAAAATGACCCGTAGATGTTTCTGACCAGAATAAAATGTGCGGCTATCGGCTGCTGTCAAATGCCAGTTAAACCGAAAACGCTTTTATGAAAAAGTGAATCTCTCGCTCTCCCTCGTTTATATTTCTGTCTTCTGTCTCTGAGTCGTCTCTCTCTCTCTCTCTCTCTCTCTCTCACTCTCTCATTTATCTCTGTCGTCGTCACTATCGGTGAGTCCTCTCTCTCTCTCTCCCTTTCCCCCTCTCTTGTTTATCTCTGTCCTCTGTATCCGTGCGTCCTCCCTCTCTCTCTCTCTCTCTCTCTCTCTCTCCCTCTCCATCTCTCTCTCCCTCCTCCCTCCCTGCAGTGACTCAGTGTGTGCCGAGGGTGGGTCTGTGACTCACGGACGCTGGCCTCCGTCCGTCCGTCTGTCTGACCCCTGCGTCTGTCTGACTGCACGGTCCGTCTCTGTGGCTCCACGGGTTCAGTCTCCTGGAGCCTGAGGCCTCGTGTTGCTGTGAGCGGGTAGTGTAGTGGGGGGGGGCGGGAGGGGGGGGTGTACCATATTTAACGCCCTCCCCTCCCTTCCCCCCTACCCCCTCTGTGACAGTGACAAAAAGACCAGTGGGTGTGTGTATGTACCCCCTCCCCCTCTTTGTGACGGGGGGAAAGAGACCAGGGGGGTGTGTGTGTGTGCTGTATTTAATGCCCCCCCCCCCCCCTTCTGTGACAGCGATAAAGAGGCCAGGGTGGACGTGGCGAGACAGAGAGAAATGAAGTGGCTGGAGATGTTCAACAATTGGGACAAATGGGTCTCCAGACGCTTCCAGAAGGTTCCCTCCGTCTCCCTCAGTCGCACCCACACCGACTCAATCACACACACTCGTGCATACACACACACATCCACATACGCACACACACGCACACATACATGCACGCACGCGCACACACACACATTCATGCATGCCATACACTCACCCTCACTCACACAATCATGCACCCACACACACACGAACACACTTATTCACAATTCATTTCTATATTGACTGAATTCAAATGGAAATGACCCCAGCTGTGCTTCAATTCGGTGGGTGCGTGTACCTGTTTATAACAAGAGCAGTAGAGTGAGGTTTGTTATTTTTGCTGTATACTTAAGGTATTTGGATTTGAGATCAAAAGAGGAATTTGAGCAAAAGTACAGACAATCATTTTTTATTTTGTGGTATTTACATATGTATAATTTTACTATTTTACAGAAACAGCTGTTTTGTGTCGAGTCCCCTCGTTTTCAACTGGGGAAAAACAAAAATGTAACAGATGAACTTAAGAATACATCAACGTCTAGTGTTTGGTTACATAATGCTTCAGTGCAATAGCTGCGTGAAGACTACGACCCACTGACATCACCAAACATTTGTTGTTGTTTGAAACTGCTTTTCCAAGCCTTCACTGCGGCTGCTTCAGGTAGACCTTTTTTTTCGGTGGGGTTTCTGTCTTCAGTCTCTTCTTCAGCAAGTGAAATGCATGCTTGGTTGGATTTAAATCAGGAGGCTGACTTGGCCAGTCCCGAACTGTCCACTTTTGCCCCATTGACCGAATGCTTTGGCTTCGTAGGTCATTGCTTTTGGGGGTTCACCGTCTTACTGCGGAATGAAGCGCTGACCAATGAGCTTTGTACACAGCGAAACTGAATCTGTCATCCATCATTACATTATCAATAAAGATGAGTGAGATTGTTCCGGAAACAGCCATATATGCCCAAGCCATGACGCTACCCGCTCCATATTTGAGATCCATCACAGACGAGGTGATATACTTTGGGTCATGGACAGTTCCTCCCTTTCTGTGCATTTTTGGCTTTCGCTCTGATAAAAGTTTATTTTGGTCTCATCTGTCCATAAAACTTTGTTCCAAAACTATTCTGGCTCATCTCTGTATTTTTTTTTTTTTGGCAAATTCTAATCTGACCTTTTCAAATCTTGCTGCTGAAGAGATGTTTTGCATCTTGCAGTATAGCTTCTTGAATTCTGCTCTCAGTCTTCTGCTCAGGGTGGCTTGTGGTATTTTGAGCCCCGCCCTCTGGAGACTGCTGGTGATGTCACTGACCCAGTCGCTCGATACACCCAGTTTTTGGGCCTTTATCCGTCTTGGTGAGTTCTTCTGTTGTCGCCTTACGGATGGATTGCCTTTCAGGAAACACCTGAGCAGCGGCTAGCACCAGTCAGTCATCCGGTAACTTCATTTTACACAGATTAAAACGTGGGGACTTCCACACTAAAAACCGCTGTTTCTGTAAAATGGTACAACATACACGCGTGCAAATGCCACTAAATAAAAGCTGATTATCTGCACTTCCGTCTCATGTCAAATCCAGATGCCGTAAGCATATAGCGAAATTTTAAAAAGGCAAAAAATAACAAATTTCTCCCTACCGTGCCTTACTTTCGGAGGGTGCTGTACGTTCAGCGAGGCAGTGTGTGTGGTTGGGAGCGTTTGGTGTTGGCGTGTTATATGTCTCTGTGCTGTGAAAGTATGTGGTTGACCTCGACTTGGTATTGCCAAAAATAAGTTATTGCACGCAAACGGAACTTACTGGTAGTGAACAGAAAATGGAAACGGTTACGTGTCGCAGTCTACGCGCCGTGACGTAGACCGCCAGCGTTTGAAGTTGTTGTGATGGAGGAATGCCGCGCTCTTCCGCGAGAAAGACGGTCAACTCACGCTTGGGGGGGGTTGATAATCGCTGTCTAATAATCTAATAGTTCACCTCACCCTTGACTAATTTATGCTTCAGAGACAAAGTGCAGACCTGCCAACCTGCACGCATTTTGTGTACCAACCACGCAATTCTTGGTCAAAATACGCAGGTACGTAAATATATATATATATATTATTGTAATTTAATTACGGAAAACAATCAATTAATACAAATCAATACCGTACATTTATTCGGTATTTAAACTACATCCCTCGGATTGAACCAGATGCTACGACCTTGTGCTTGTGGTTCTGTAACCCCTCCTCTACCCACTCAACATCCACTGATACGCAGCGGTACTTGATTATCCACCGAGGCGTAACGCTGCATTGCTGAGGTAAAATGGGAAGTGGGGAGTAATAATCAAGTACAAAAATGTGACCGTAATGTTAACATATAAAACGTTAAAACATGTTCGGTAACTTTACGAGATGATGCATTTCAAGGGGTATATCCTAATGAGATTAATTTGTGTATATAATTAGCTATAGTTATAGTTATAGTTATAATTATAGTAGCATACGATTTAGCCTCGTTACGAGACTTGTGAATAACTGACGGAGTAATTTAGCTGCAGTAACTCAAACGCTACGAAGACTCCCCATTCAAACTTTGAATCGCGCACGCTCTGTTGGAGCAAAGTGACCATTGCAAAGGTGTTTGACTAAAGACTGCTAACCTAGCAAATAATTCCTATTATTGCAGCCAGTCACCCGACCAGCCTTGCAGTTAGAAAATAATCATGACGTCAGATGACGAGAATACTAACAAGGAGAGAGAGAGCAGCAGACCTACTAAAAAGAAGCGAGTCCATGCCCCCCAGAAGTTCCTCGCAAAATATCAGGAGCAATGGCCGTGCCTCCGCCCCTCAAAACTTCCGCACCATGCATTTTGCACATTGTGCAATTATGATTTTGACTTTTTTTCATTAGGCCTATATGATATGTGCCTATATAAGCTGATTCAATTATTTAATTATTAAATAGAAATGGAAATCACGAACAGAAATTTGGTTTTATTCATAATTGACAGTGTTTTACATCGCAAAAAGGTTTTTTTTTTTTTTTGTTTTTTTTTTACATTACAACATGAGTTTCTGTAAATACTTGAAAATGAAAACGTTACAATACACAAAATAAATTATTTCCATTTTTAAAAAATAATTTAATGCAATTCACTTATGGTTATCTGTTTGTATAAGCACACATATCATATAATGAAATATTAATCATGAAAAAATTGTTTTAAGCAGGTGTACTCAAACTTTTGACTTGCAAGTATATCATGATATAACCCAGTGCAGTGCAAGTGATATTTTAGAATCAGGTCAAATTATACAATTTTGCCTGATCACTTTAACAGTCAAAACTAGAATTATGAAGAAAGGCTTGTGTGTGCGTGCAAAGTGAAGTGGTGCGAAAGCATGTGAACTAAGCGTTACACTGACTATTGTGGTACTCAAAATATTTTCCTGAGGTTGGCAGGTCTGAAAGTGTCATACAACGAAGTGTCGGCCGACAGAACTTGACATTTGAACTTGACATTTTGCATTTATAGTTTAGCGACAGTGCGCGTTGTTACTATAGCAACCAGACGCCAAGCCCAGCCGAGGTTTGTTTACATTCCGCGAAAAAAATGGCAGCGCTGCTAACGTTACACGATGAAATCTTGGATATTTCGGAGGAGGAAATTTAAAATGTAGTTTTGTTGAGACGAAGAAGGGAGAGGAGAAGAAGAAGGCGGTCGGTACGCCCGCTCAACAGAACAAGGGAGATTGAGGGCGAATACTCGCTTGTCCAGCAAACCCGTCCATTTTGCTAGCTAGCTAGCTAGCTCGTTTTTGCCGTCCAATCACAGCCGCGCGACGCTTATGACGGCGTCTGCAACCTTACAAAAATCAGCAGGTACGCGACACCCGTCGGCGACCCTCTAAAAGTGTCGGCTCGACGTCAACACTGTCGAATTTGCATCATTTTTGTCCCGCATGTCACAGGACACTTTGTCTCTGGAGCATAAATCGGCCGTTAGAGTACAAGGGCCCCGAGGCCATGAGGAGAAAACGCGTTCCACAGAACCAGAATCTCAGAACGCTGTCATGTTTCCATTTTTTGTTTAGTGCCTGTAAGCTTAATCTGTGTGTGTGTGTGTGTGTGTGTGTGATCCAGTACACTCAGGGTATGTTTGTGTGTATGTGTGTGTGTGTGTGTGTAGTGCAGTACACTCAGGGTGAGTGTGAGTGTGAGTGTGGTGCAGTACACTCAGGGTGTGAGAGTGTGTGTGTGTGTGTGTGGTGCAGTACACTCAGGGTGTGAGTGTGAGTGTGAGTGTGAGTGTGGTGCAGTACACTCAGGCGGTGTATGTGTGTGTGTGTGTGTGTGTGTGTGTGGTGCAGTACACTCAGGCTGTGTGTGTGTGTGTGTGTGTGTGTGTGTGTGTGTGTGTGTGAGAGTGTGTGTGTGTGAGAGTGTGTGTGTGTGTGTGGTGCAGTACACTCAGGCTGTGAGTGTGAGAGTGTGAGAGTGAGTGTGAGTGTGAGTGTGAGTGTGTGTGTGTGTGAGTGTGTGTGTGGTGCAGTACACTCAGGCGGTGTGTTTTCCAGGTGAAGCTGCGTTGTAGGAAAGGCATCCCCTCCTCCCTCAGAGCCAGAGCCTGGCAGCTGCTCTCCAACAGCATAGAGCTCCTGGAGTCCAACCAGGGCAAGTTCGAGGTAACCTGAGCGAAATGGCGCACCGCTCGCCCCCTTTGCGGATATCGCGGGACTCAGAGAAGTCCAGCTGCGCGGCACCGTTTAACATTTACACATTACACAGATGTGCAATGATAGAGGAAATCAGGGCAAGTAGTTTTTCAGGGCAGTGTATTTTGTGTACATGCAACTGTTTTAGCCTTTTCTCTGTTCATTCGCTTTGAATAGACCTTTTCTGAATAACCGTGTGTGTGTATGCGTGCGTGCGTGCACGCTTGTGTCTGTGTGTGTGTGTGTGTGTGTGTGTGCGTGTAGGAGCTGGAGCGGGACCAGGGAGACCCCAAGTGGCTGGACATCATTGAGAAGGACTTGCACAGACAGTTCCCCTTCCATGAGATGTTTGCTGCTCGTGGTGGGCATGGGTAATGAGCTAAAAACCACATTATCCTTATAAGACTGCTTTTTTTGTCAGTATTAATATGCCATACTGTCCTCATAAGCCTGTTTTGTGTCTGTAGTAATATGGTCTGCGCATGTAGTTAGTCAGAGTCTGAATTTTGTGCTGCTGTCACATTGTGTATTTGTGTGTGTGTATTTGTGTGCACTAACCCTCTCTGTGACACACAATGTGCTGCTCGGGTCGTGCATCTCCCCTCCTCTCCTCTCCTAGGAGAATGGGAATTTTCTCATCAGGAAGATTTAAGATATTTGGGCAAATGAGTGTAATTTTGTGAAGGAACATTTCTCTTTCTTTTTCGTATTTTGTGCATGTCAATAGGAAGCGTTTCTCTGTCTCGACCTCTCTTTTTTGGCACTGTGAGCATGGCCTTTCCTCGTTGGGATGCCATGTCCACGTCTGCCTGTGCTGGCCTGTCTCTAAAGCCAGACTGTGCTGACTGTACGTTGTCAGTATTTTTTAAGTTCTGTATTTTTTTTTATACCATCATTAGTTAATCTGACAAAATAGGGCCAGATAGCAATCAAGCTTACGTTGTTTTTGGGGTCTGAGAGTTCCATCAGTTGAAATAATGTTCTTTACGCTGTGGTACAATTTGGGTTTTCTCTCATATCCTGCATTTTGATGGTGCTGTCCTGAGGGCGATTCACGTTAGTAGGCGTTAGTGTCACAGGCCTCAGGACTAACTGACTGAGGGGACTTTTCTCTGTGTTCAGCTCTTGGCATTTCAGAGCTGTGGTAATGTGACTGATTAAGAGTATACAGCTCACGGGGGCGTGTACGTGTGGTGTTGGTCCTTTTCAGGAACAAGGTAATTTGGCTGTGGTCGGACAGTTCAGTGGGTTAGCGTCAAGTCAGTTAGCTTGACTTGAATTTCCGAAAAAAACAAAATGGGAACAAGGTCAGTGCCCGCGTAATGAACTGCTGTTCCCAAGAGGTGAGCCGTAGGTTAACCTCCCCAAAAAAGCCCCCTCGTGTTCCGCCGTTGGAGAGGTACGGGCCCGTGTCTCGACAGAGCAGGCTCGCAGCAGGTTTTTGCCATTTTTCGTTTATTTGGCGGTCTCGGCCGCGTCCGGGTGAACACGGTTTAATGTCGAGGAGATTATTTCCCGAAAATGTGTTTATTTCAAGATTCAAGATTCAAGAGGTTTATTGTCACGTCCTTTTATACAAGTACAAGAGAGTGAAAATCTCAGGTTTTGGCTCCTCGGCCTTGCAGCAACATATAAAAAACAGTTCTAAAAACAATTTAGCTAACTAAGCAGCAGAACAATGATAATTAAGTAAATATAAAATATATGTTTATATATATATATA